>NW_021703777.1:32015815-32107081 GCF_005190385.1 Monodon monoceros | reverse complement strand
CTTGCATTCCTATACACTAATGATGAAAAATCTGAAAGTGAAATCAAGAAAACACTCCCATTTACCACTGCAACAAAAAGAATAAAATGTCTAGGAATAAACCTACCTAAGGAGACAAAAGACCTGTATGCAGAAAATTATAAGACACTGATGAAAGAAATTAAAGATGATACAAATAGATGGAGAGATATACCATGTTCTTGGATTGGAAGAATCAACATTGTGAAAATGACTCTACTACCCAAAGCAATCTACAGATTCAATGCAATCCCTATCAAACTCCCACTGGCATTTTTCACAGTACTAGAACAAAAAATTTCACAATTTGTATGGAAACACAAAAGACCCCGAATAGCCAAAGCAATCTTGAGAACGAAAAACGGAGCTGGAGGAATCAGGCTCCCTGACTTCAGACTATACTAAAAAGCTACAGTAATCAAGACAGTATGGTACTGGCACAAAAACAGAAAGATAGATCAATGGAACAGGATAGAAAGCCCAGAGATAAACCCACGCACATATGGTCACCTTATCTTTGATAAAGGAGGCAGGAATGTACAGTGGAGAAAGGACAGCCTCTTCAACAAGTGGTGCTGGGAAAACTGGACAGGTACATGTAAAAGTATGAGATTAGATCACTCCCTAACACCATACACAAAAATAAGCTCAAAATGCATTAAAGACCTAAATGTAAGGCCAGAAACTATCAAACTCTTAGAGGAAAACATAGGCAGAACACTATGACATAAATCACAGCAAGATCCTTTTTGACCCACCTCCTAGAGAAATGGAAATAAAAACAAAAATAAACAAATGGGACCTAATGAAACTTCAAAGCTTTTGCACAGCAAAGGAAACCATAAACAAGACCAAAAGACAACCCTCAGAATGGGAGAAAATATTTTCAAATGAAGCAACTGACAAGCGATTAATCTTCAAAATTTACAAACAGCTCATGCAGCTCAATCACAAAATAACAAACAACCCAATCCAAAAATGGGCAGAAGACCTAAATAGACATTTCTCCAAAGAGGATATACAGAGTGCCAACAAACACATGAAAGAATGCTCAACATCATTAATCATTAGAGAAATGCAAATCAAAACTACAATGAGATATCATCTCACACCGGTCAGAATGGCCATCATCAAAAAATCTAGAAACAATAAATGCTGGAGAGGGTGTGGAGAAAAGGGAACACTCTTGCACTGCTGGTGGGAATGTGAATTGGTACAGCCACTATGGAGAACAGTATGGAGGTTCCTTAAAAAACTACACATAAAACTACCATATGACCCAGCAATGCCACTACTGGGCATATACCCTGAGAAAACCATAATTCAAAAAGAGTCATGTACCAAAATGTTCATTGCAGCTCTATTTACAACAGCCCGGAGATGGAAACAACCTAAGTATCCATCATCGGATGAATGGATAAAGAAGATGTGGCACATATATACAATGGAATATTACTCAGCCATAAAAAGAAACGAAACTGGGCTATTTGTAATGAGGTGGATAGACCTAGAGTCTGTCATACAGAGTGAAGTAAGTCAGAAAGAGAAAGACAAATACCATATGCTAACACATATATATGGAATCTAAGAAAAAAAATGTCATGAAGAACCTAGGGGTAAGACAGGAATAAAGACACAGACCTGCTATACAATGGACTTAAGGATATGGGGAGGGGGAAGGGTAAGCTGTGACAAAGTGAGAGAAAGGCATGGACATATATACACTACCAAACGTAAGGTAGATAGCTAGTGGGAAGTAGCCGCATAGCACAGGGAGAGCAGTTCGGTGCTTTGTGACCGCCTGGATGGGTGGGATAGGGAGGGTGGGAGGGAGGGAGACGCAAGAGGGAAGAGATATGGGAACATATGTATATATATAACTGATTCACTTTGTTATAAAGCAGAAACTAACACACCATTGTAAAGCAATTATACTCCAATAAAGATACAAAAAAGAAAAGAAATATGGATGAGGTGTATCATCCGCTAACACTGATTTCAGGCTAACTTATTCATCAGTCTCCTTCACCACTACGAAGAGTTTTCATTACTAAACACCTTGGGAGAGTATCATGGTCTTTTACAAGTAACTAATGTAAAAGGATGCCATATTACTTCATATTTAGAAATTTCTCCAAAAAATCAAGGGCTCATGTAATACTTAGGATTAAAGAAAATCTCCTCGTAGTATAAGTTAGAGATACACTCAAATTAGTAAGTAAGGGGGCTCAAAATTTGACTTGAGGACAATGAAGGAAACTTCTCCAACTAGGAGTTAGAGAAATCCTAAGTGGTTCAGTGGTTAGGGCTCTGCGCTTCCACTGCAGCGGGCACGGGTTCGATCCCTGGTCGGGGAACTAAGTTCCCACAAAAAAATTTTCTAAAGTCAGCCCTGTTGATCACTAATACAATTTTTTTTTTTTTTTTGCGGTACGCGGGCCTCTCACCGCTGTGGCCTCTCCCGTTGCGGAGCACAGGCTCCGGACGCGCAGGCTCAGTGGCCACGGCTCACGGGCCCAGCCGCTCCGCGGCACGCGGGATCCTTCCAGACCGGGGCACGAACCGCGTCCCCTGCATCGGCAGGCGGACTCTCAACCACTGCGCCACCAGGGAAGCCCACTAATACAATTTTGAAGAATTAAAAGTAGATGGTATTTGCTGCCCTCAGAAGTGGCTGACCACACCACATTTCTCCAATTCCAAAAATATGCTTGGACTTATAACTACTGTTTACCCAGCAAGCGCAACCAAAATCGAAACAAACAGCTATTAATTCACAATCAGGAAAAGAACAAAAGTTATCTTTGATCAACATAACAGTAAACTTAGTTCTTAATAATACATGAAAAATAGGAAGTATGTCTCTTACAAAAAGTTTTATTCTAACTTGTTCCATGTTTCTCCATTACTAGAGGTAAACATCAGAAAAGAGTTAATAGCACATTAAACTATTTAGTATTAGAAGGTGATGTAGGTGTAGAAAGATATTAGGTAAAAAGACAAAAACCAAAAAATTAATGCATATGGGCTGCATAGTACTCAGTAGTCAGTTCTATCAGGCCAGTAACTCTATAAAGGAGAAATATGGTATCACGGAACACTGGTACCAGATTTAAGTGTGGGCCTGTTTGGCTTCCTACACCATTTTATGCCCAGGTGGCTGGGTTGTTAGTTTAACCACAAAGAAACCGTTATCAGATTTGATTACATCTGGGCAAATATCTTCAAATAAACATCGTACAACCTATATCTCCGTCCACCACCAGCTTGGCAAAATAACGGCCACTTAATTAAGATATTAAAATCTTAGATCCACTTCATTAGACGGTGATTCTCTGCCAACAGAAGGGGGTGGGGGATGGAACTCTGAAGGTTTATGAAAATGATTTGATGAGCAGAAAGACATTAAATTCACAAAGAGAAAGAGACGATTTGGAATCTAACCAGGGCTTAACCCAATCAGGCAATGCAAGGAAGACGAAGTCAGTACGGTGCTTCCCTAATAAAGCGACTCCGAAAGTACAAAAGGGCAGCCCGGCTCTTCGTAAAAACCAACGCATTTTCACAGAAATCCTCTAACTGGCATAAAATGAAGATTTGTTAGGTCACTTTGGAAATTGTGACCAATACTGAAATGTGCTATAAATGCTACAACGCCCCAAACCACTCAATCTTCAAAGATCAAGCAAGCTCCTCAGGCCCCCGGAACCCCCCGGCGCTGCCCGCCGACACCCGTTCCCTGTTCTCCACCGGTGGCGGCGCCTTGGTGGCCGGAAGCGGGGAGCCTGGGCACCGCTTCTGAAGTGACTCGTGGCCTTGCTAACAGACTGCTGAGTTCGTGAGACACTCGGGGCACGTTCTCGAACGCCCGTATTTAACCTGACCCACCCGGGAGGGAGCCGGGGGGCACAAGGACGGGGATCCCAGCGCGGCGCCTCAGCCTAGGGCCTCAGGCGGCGGGAGCCGAAAAGCGCCGGGCGGCCGGGGCGTCGACCTGGCGGGGGAGCGGCCTCTGCAGCCCACCCGGGGGCCAACGCCGGGCCCCTGTGGCACGCAGCCGAGGGGCTCTGCAGCCGGGCCACTGTGGAGGAGGGGAACCGGGGAGCGCGCCCCCAGCTCTTACCATTGCGCGGGCGGCGCGTCTTCCGGCGGCGGGGCCCGAGCGCGGCGAGGGGCGGGGCGGGCCCAGGCGGGTTTGATTTTGGCGCCGACACCGCCCCGGGGGCGGAGCAGCGAAGGGGAGGCGGGGAAGAGAGGCCGGCTGTCGCCCAGACGGCGCGCAGCGACCCCTGGTGGCTCCGCGGAGCGGCCGGCCGGCCGGGGCGGGGCGAGGCCCGTCCTGGGGGCGGGGTCTGGTTGCCCGCCGGTCCGTCCTCGTCGATTCAAGATGCTGGCGAGCAGGGTCTCCCAGCTGCTTCCGCTTCTTCGGTCCTGCGTGCTGACTGTGACTCCTTTTTTTTTTTTTTTTTCAGAAAGTCGAGCCCTCGCCTTGACTTCTTTCTTCGCTCAGCGGAAACGCGGCCTAAGTTTGCCTTAAAAAACAGGCAGTTTGGCTGCTGGAGAAGGAAACGCTGCCTCCATCCATGCGGATTTGCCTGGTCTGGAGCGGACTTTCTTCCCCCTTCTAGTTTTACGCCTAATCTTCTCTCCCACCGATATCCACTACTTTTACAGCTTTTAAAAATCCCTTTGTCTGTCTGCCTTTGCTTTAGTTTTTTTGTTTGTTTTGTTTTCTTAATACAAGAGAATGAATTTCAAATCAAAACGGTCGAAAGTATGCTGCCTCATTACTCGATGGGGATTCAGATCAAAAGCTCGGGTCCCTTTACCTCAAGGTGCCAGAAAATTAACTCAGACTTTTCCGTTACTTTGAAGGTTACTGTACGTTATTTAGAACCATTTCAAAGTATAGTAATTCTACTAGGAAGAAAAGTGGCATCTAAAACGATTTATCTCCTGTTGCAGGGTAAGGGTATATTAATTTAAACAAGAGTTCCATTTTGTTTTTCCTACAGTTCGATACAATTCAATTGACGAGATGATTTTAAGAGAGTAAAAGGGTATCCATTTAGTAAGTGTTTTAATATTAGTACTAGCAAATGTATAATTAACACACCATACCCTAGATTTCTCATGTATTGCTTAAGATACAGCTGAAGTAGGTATGTCAGTAAAAAATTTTTAAAAATTAAAGTGATATTTAAGAAAAATATTAAGTTATTACTGGTGCTATGTAAAGTTGTCAAAAACCATAAAAGTGGCATTTGTGGGAAGCCTTGCCTTTATCTCCTCGCGGACTGCCATAGTCATCTGCTCGTCAAGAACAGTTTTTCTTCACCTGGGTAGCTCTTACCCATCCTTTCAACAGCTCAGGGGTAGCCTCCAGGAGTCTTTTTCTCTCTGCTTCCTCATGCCCCCCTCGACAAGAAAAAAGGGTCTCTGTAGTTTTATCACAGCATCCCAGATTCATTTTGTAATTATTAACTTGGACAACTTCCCTATAATATCAAACTCCTTTCTGTAGCAGAGACTAAGCCAACCATTTGGTATCACCAAGGCCTAGCACAGTGCCTGACACGTGATAAACACTCAATAAATGTGTATTAAATGTCCCAGGTTTTCAAGAATACCGTCTTGTCATTTACTTAGGGATATCTGGATATGGTTTTCAGATGAAAGAAAACAAAGGATATTTTACTTTGAAAAATCTTTACTTGCAGCAAGTAGTGCTTTTGCATTTACTATTTTCACCATTAGAGTTCTGAAATTATCTGATATGCCATTCAGATGTCTTGAGACGCTCCAAGTTTTGCAATATTATGGGGCAGGCAGATGTAGTATATGAGTTAAGTATGAAAGCAAATAAATATTTGTAGCATCATACATTTGGCTCATGAATCCACAATTTAGCATTTGTCATAGTACCTAAATGGCATTTGTTTATTGAACAAATTCATGTTTTACAAAAACCTTAAGCCCACATTAATTTCATTTTTAGAAATTTGAATATCTGCTGTTGGCTGAATATGTGAGGATGAAGCAGACAGGCCACACCCAGTTTATATTCCAGTCAGTGCTGCCCTTCCATCTGGGCAACTGGCCCTTGCCCTGGACCTTGCTCTGGGGCTATGTTGGCCCCGCTCCAGCCTCATCACTCCCCATATCCAAGGAGTCTGCAGGGCGAAAGGGACATGCCCATCTGTAACCCACTACCTTCTTTCTAGACCAAGAACCCGGGAACCCGGTATCCTCTGCCTTAGTTTGAGTTCGTGGAATGACAAAGCCCGAGGCAAAGATGTGCTGGTGCAGGCATACTTCATTTTATCATGCTTCACTTTACTGCACTTAGCAGCTATGGCATTTTGTACGATTGAAGGTTTGGGTCGAGCAAGTCAATCAGTGCCATTTTTCCAACAGCATTTGCTCATTTTGTGTCTCTGTGTCACATTCTGGTAATTATTACAATATTTCAAACTTTTTCATCATTATTTTATCTGTTATGGGGATCTGCGATCAGTAATCTTTGATGTTACTATTGCAATTGTTTTGGGGCACCATGAACCATGCCCATGTAAGACAGAGAAGTGAATTGATACGTGTTGTGTGTGTTCTGACTGCTCCACCGACCATCCAGCCATTTCCCTGTCTCTCTACCTCCCCTTGGGGCTCCCTATTCCCTCAGACAAAACAATGTTGAAGCTAGGCCAGTTAATAACCCTACAATGGCTTCTAAGTGTTCAAGTGAAAGGAAGAGTCACACATCTCTCACTTTAAATCAAAAGCTAGAAATGATTAAGCTTAGTGAGGAAGGCATGTCGAGAGCAGAGACAGGGTGAAAGCTAAGCTCTTTCACTGAATAGCCAAGTTGTAAATGCAAAGGAAAGTTCTTGAAGGAAATTAAAAGCGCTATTCCAGGGAACACATGAATGATAAGAAAGCAAAACAGCCTTATTGCTGATATGGAGGAAGTCTGAGTGGTCTGGATAGAAGATCAAAGCACCCATAACATTCCCTGAAGCCAAAGCCTAATCCAGAGAAGGCCCTCACTCTCTTCAATTCTGTGAAGGCTGAGAGAGGTGAGGAAGCTGCAGAAGAAAAGTTTGAAGCCAGCAGAGGTTGGTTCATGAGGTCTCAGGAAAGAAGTTGTCTCCATAAAAGTGCAAGGTGAAGCAGCAAGTGCTGATGTAGGAGTTTCAGCAAGTTATCCAGAAGATCTAACTAAGATAATTAATGAAGGTGGCTTCACTAAACAAATAGATATTTAATGTAGACACAACAGCCTTCTATTGGAAGATGCCATCTAGGACTTTCATAGCTAGAGAGGAGGAGTCAATGCCTGGCTTCAAAACTTCAAAGGACAGGCTGACTCTCTTATTGGGGCTAATGCAGCTGGTGACTTTAAGTCGAAGCCAACGCTCATTTAACATTCTGAAAATCCTAGGGCCCTTTAAAATTATGCTCAATCTACTCTGACTCTGCTGTATAAATGGAACAACAAAGCCTGGATAACAGCACATCTGCTTGCAACATGGTTTACTGAATATTTTAAAGCCACTGTTGAGACCTACTGCTCAGAAAATAGATTCTTTTTTTTTTTTTTTTTTTTTTTGTGGTACGCGGGCCTCTCACTGCTGTGGCCTCTCCCACTGCAGGGCACAGGCTCCAGACGCGCAGGCTCAGCGGCCATGGCTCACGGGCCCAGCCGCTCTGCGGCATGTGGGATCTTCCCGGACCGGGGCATAAACCCGTGTCCCCTGCATTGGCAGGCGGACTCTCAACCACTGCGCCACCAGGGAAGCCCAGAAAATAGATTCTTTTCAACATATTACTGCTCATTGACGATGCACCTGGTCACTCAAGAACTCTGATGGAGATGTAAAATGAGATTAATGTTTTTATGCCTGCTAACACAACATCCATTCTGCAGCCCATGGATCACGGAGTAATTTCTACTTTCAAGTCTTATTAAGAAATACATTTTGTAAGGCTCTAGTTGCCATAGGTAGTGATTTCTCTGATGTATCTGGGCAAAGTCAATTGAAAACCTTCTGGAAAGGATTTGCCATTCTAGATGCCACTAAGAGCATTTGTGGTTTATGGGAAGAGGTCAAAATATTAACAGGAGTTTGAGAGAGGTTGATGCCAACTCTCTTGTATGACTTTGAGGGGTTCAAGACTTCAACGGAGGAAGTAACTACAGATGTGGTGGAAATAGCAAGAGAACTAGAGTTTGATGTGGAACCTGAAGATGTGACCAAATTGCTGCAATCTCCTGATAAAATTTGAACAAATGAAGAATTGCTTCATGTGGATGAGCAAAGAAAGTGGTTTCTTGAGATGGAATCTTCTCCTGGTGAAGATGCTGTGAAGACTGTTCAAATGACAACAAAGGATTTGGGATATTACATAAACTCAGTTGATGAAGCAGCAGCAGGGTGTGAGAGGACTGACTCCAATTTTGAGAGAAGTTCTATGTGGGTAAAATGCTTTCAAACAGCACCACATGCTGCAGAGAAATCGTCCATGAAAGAGTCAATCGATGAGGCCGACTTCGCTGTCTTATTTTAAGAAATAGCCACAGCAGCCCCAGCCTTCAGTGGCCACCACCCTGATCAGTCAGCAGCCACCAACATGGAGGCAAGACCCTCCGCCAGCAACAAGAGTACAACCTGCTGAAGGCTCAGATGACAGTTAGCATTTTTTAGCAATAAAGTACTTTTAAATTATGTACATTTTTAGACATAATTCTATTGTACACTTAATAGGCTACAGTATGGGGTAAGCATAACTTTTATAGGCGCTGGGAAACCAAAAAGTTCGTGTGACTTTATTGCAATATCATACTTTATTGCAATATCTCTGATGAATGCCTATAGTTTATGTGGGAGTGAGGAAACAGCGAGGATGAGACAGGAGGGAGGAAAAGCCACTAAAGATGTGTGCCCTTCTCAGTTTGGGCATTTCAACATCTTTACAAACCCATCTTTTTTTGCCCAAGAGAATGGAAGTTTGTGGAAATCTCGAGAGAACACAGGAGAGACAAGACCTGATGACAGAACTTCACTGGAGAGGATGTTCTGAAGCTCCAGGTGCCTCCCAGGCCCTTGGCTGCTTTCTGAGTTTCTAAACCCCCAGCATTCTTTCTGCTTAGAGCTGTGGTTCTTGCCACATCCATCCAATGAACTCTCTGCCAGCTGGGCCATGCCTGTCTAGACCAGGGCTAGGTGCTCAAGCCAAAGGCTACATGTGTAGGATGAACATAAGGCAGGCCACTTGCCTCTGAGGTGTCCAAAATGGCGCTGGTCAGTGATACATTGACCCCACTGGATCTTCTCTTGGGAATGATGAGTGCTAAGCGCACATAGAGAGGGTTGATCAGTGCGGTTGCAACTGTATCCCACATGTCACTGAGCCAATTATACCATTCTCTGAGATTTCTGGTGTGCACCCCAGTCTTGGAATATCAAACTCAGAATGACCACCAGAAAGGAGAAGAGACATGTTCTACGACCTGTGTTTCCCCTGAATTTTCAGGAATGCACCCCAAACTGAAGACAATCTTCTCATGCCCCTTCCTTGAAATTCTGAAAAGCAGGACCTATAGGAGAACCTTCTTTATTAAGGAAGTAGGAAAAGAAAGTAACATCATTTGAAAGAGACAGAGAAAAGTCTACAGGGTAGAAAAAGAAGTAGGAGAATGAAAAACCAAGAGGAGAAAATTTCAAGGAAGAAATAGTAAACATTATTGACCTCTCAGTCACATCTCCTGAGTTAGAAATGACACTACTACTATGTCATTTGTGCAGAGCATCAGTCTCAATGGGGGTAATATCAAAACTGGTTCCTGGGGGATGAAAAAATCTTGGATGGTTTGTGGTACAATGGTTTATGGGCCTCCGAAGGGCTGTAGCACATAAACAGATATAAAGTATACCTCCGGCATTAAAGCGTCATGGGCTGGGGGCAAGGGGCAAGGGGTGATTAGGGAAAAGACGTCTAAAAAAGCTCCTTAGGGGGATGATAATGGGGAAAAAGGCTGAGAAACACCGGTGTAGCGTGAGAATATAATTTCTCATCCAAACTGGGGCGCTCCTGAGAAAGAAAGAAAGACTGCTCTTTACAATTATGCTGGGACAATACGCATAAAGCAGGTTGTCCCCATCAATTATGTGATAACTTGGATTTTCCATCATGCTTTATTGACACTTCTTTTATGGCTCTTCTCTTAAATTGCTCTGTATTATAGGTACTGATGCTTTTTAAATCTTTCCATCTGGGATGTAAACTCCTTGAGAACAGGCACAGTAATAACTCTTTTGTGTAACCCTGCCTCATCTCTCATCATGTCTTCTTGAGTGTTGTCTGGCCTCGCGATATTGAACTATTTGTTCTTTCCTGGACGACTCATGCTCTCTTGCCCTCTTTTAGCAAGCCTTGGCGATCCCCCTTAACACCACCTCTTTGCCTTCTCCCAGGGTGAGTTAACAGCTGCCAGCATCCCTGGTCCCACTCAGCAACCCTTGCCACCCTCCACTGCTGGCGGGGGGCTGGGCACAGGCATGGGGCGAGTCTGAGTCATGGTGCGGGGCCTCAGGTACATGTGAGGGTCTGCACTCACCGGTCAAACATCCCTATGCCCAAGGGAGTGTGACATTAAGTAGCAAATAAACACTACCACAGGTTGAAAGAGAGACCACAGAAGGAAGGAAAAAGCCTTTTTCATTCTTTTTATCACGAATTATGTAGCCAGCCCTGTATATATTCATTTAAGTCTCATCCCACTAGAATAAAGCTCCATGAGAACAGGGACTATTTTTGGGGGGGGGAGGAGGGTGTTTACTGCTATTCCCTAGTAGCTAGAGCAGGATGCTAGATTCAGTAAATATTTGCAAATGAAGGTATATAAAAGCAGCTCATGGTGTAATCACCTGGTCCGGTTCATCAACCATACTGTAAGCTCTTAGAGGTTACGGGCTTTATTATTCGTCCTAACAGCCCTTACACATAGCCCAAAGCCTGGTATATACCACAGGTGCTCAGATATTTGTTCAAAGACTATGGCAGCAAAAAAAGAGGCAGCAAGGTGGGGCTGAGGATAGAATGTCACCTGCCCTTCCTGCCTCTTAACCTAGGCAATAACAAACTGCAGCTTTAATTAAACCCTTTGTCTGCTCTGGAAAGGGGTGCCTTCGGCTTTACATGAACCGAGTTCCTAAAAAGCAATCTGAGATATGCTATAACCTGGCACAAGTGCCTCCCTCTCAATCTGACTCTAAAAACCTCCAAAGAGCCCACGATGGCAATGGTGCCTGCTTGGTTAAAAGAAAAAAATAAGTGAGGAATGGAATCAGGTGTCAATAATACTAATGTTCGCATTAACTAGTTAGCAGTGTCATGTTTGGTCTTTTTCTCATTTTTGTTTCAACTCTCCTTCCAAGACTTTCACCTCTTTCAGACTTTCAATCTGTTATAGAATTTTAATCCTCCAAAAAACAAAACAAAGAAATTTCTGTAGTGCCCCTCCACTTTTAACAAAGGCTATTCTAATTATGATAACTTTTAGTGTTCATTTCATCACACAAAATACAGATCACAGACTTAATGAAAAACCCAAAAGTGTTATAAATACATCAGGAAAAATGTTGTATGCCTGTGTGTAAGCCAATGACTTGTTTACAATCAACTAAGGAGGACAAGAGTCCTTTATAAGAAAACAAACAAATAATCATCAAGTCCATACACCACTCAAGATTGAGAGCTTACTTATCCTCAATACCTGTGGGGTACCATCAGATGGGAGAGAGTTCCCAACGACGAGTAGAAAGACCCTGAGTTCACCTCTTCTCAAGGGCACACCCAAATCATAACTCTGTAAGTAGTAACCACTATCGATGAAAAGACTGAAACCTACTGGAAAAGCTCTTCTACAACTAAAGATATAAAGAAGGAACTGTGAGACAGGTAGAAGGGCCAGAGCTGCGATACAGTCAAGACCCCTACCCCTGGGTGGGTGACCTATACACGAGAGAATAGGTACAGTTGCAGAGGTTCTCCCAAAGGAGTGAGAGGTTCAAGCCCCAGGTTGGGCTTACCAGCCCAGAGGTCCTGCAAAAACCCCCAGAGTATTTGGCCTTGAAGGCCAGCAGGCTTTACTTCTGAGGGACCCAGAGGGCTGAGGGCAATAGAAACTCCACTCTTAAAGGGGGCACACAAAATCTCACAAAGTCCAGGACCCATGGAAGAAGCAGTAACTTGAAAGGAGCCTGGGTCAGACCCACCTGCTGATCTTGGAGAACCTCCTGGAGAGGCAGGAGGCAGCTGGAGCTCACCCTGGAGACACAGACACTGGGGGCAGCCATTTTGGGGAGCCTGTTCTACCACAAAGACAATGGTGCTGGCAAGTGCCATTCTGGAATCCTCCCTCTAGCTTATTAGTCTCAACACCCAGCCCCGCCACCACCCACCAGCTTGGAGGCACCAGTACTGGGACAACGAAGGCCAAGCAACTAACTGGCAGAGACACAGTCCCACACACCAACAGATAGGCTATCTTAAGAATCCCTGAGCGGGACTTCCCTGGTGGCACAGTGGTTAAGAATCCACCGGCCAACACAGGGGACATGGGTTCGAGCCCTGGTCCGGGAAGATCCCACATGCCACGGAGCAACTAAGCCCGTGTGCCACAACTACTGAGCCTGCGCTCTAGAGCCCGTGTGCCACAGATACTGAGCCATGTGCCACAACTACTGAGCCCACGTGCCACAACTACTGAAGCCCGCGTGCCTAGAGCCCATGCTCCACAAGAGAAGCCACCGTAATGAGAAGCCTGTGCACCACAAGAAAGAGTAGCCCCTGCTAGCCGCAACTAGAGAAAGCCAGCGCACAGCAACGAAGACCCAACACAGCCAAAAATAAATAAATAAAATAACAGTTAAAAAAGTCAATGTATTTCCCAAAGGCAGTAGTAAATACTGAGTATCTTAAAAAAGAAAAAAAAAAAGAATCTCTGAGCCATCCCTGGACGTGGCCTTGCCCACCAGAAGGCCCAGGACCCAGCACCACACACCAGTATACAGGCATTAGACCTGGGAACCCCAGGGCCCTGCAGCCAGAGAACCCTAGGACCAAGCCTGCCCACCCGTAGGCGGACACCAGCCTCAGAATCTGCTGGGCTCTGGACCCACCCACCAGTAAGCCTCCTCTAGCCTTCAGACCAGCAACACCCACCAGAGGGGGGACACCAGCCCTAGGACAACTACAGCCATGCAGCCTGCCATGACAGGACCCAGCCCTGCCCACCAGCAGGCCAACACAAGCTTTGGAATACCCCAGACCCCACAGCCAGTTGTGTCAAGAACTGGTCCCACCCACCAGTGGTCCAACACCAGCTCCAGGACCCCTGGGTCCTCCAGCCAGACCCCAGGACCTGGCTCACCCACCAGTGCTCAGGCACCAGCCCCAGAGTCTCTTGGGTCACGACTCTGTCCAACAGTGAGCCAGTGCTATCCCCAGGGCCCCCCAAGATTCCAAAGCCAGCCACCTCATGACTCAGCCCCATCAACCAGTGGCTGGCAGCCTCCACACAAGGCAGGGCCTGGCAACCAACTGACCCAGGGCCAGCTACACCTACCAGACCACCCACAATAGTCAGCCCACCACAACAGAAGGACCCACGCAGCCCATGTAGGGGGCACCCCTAGAGCTTATAGCTCTGGTGACCAGAGGGAAGCGTGCTGCTGGGATGCATAGGGCTTCTTGAAAAGGCCGCTTCTCCAAGGTGTGGAAACGTAACCAACCTACAAGATAGATAGAAATAAAAAAGGAAGTGAGGCAAAATGAGGCAACAGAAGATCATGTTCCAAATGAAGGAACAAGATAAAACCCTGGAGATAGGCAATCTACCCTAGAAAGAGTTCACGCTAATGATAGCTAATGATTAAAGAACTGGAGGGAAGAATGGATGCACAGAATGAGAAGTTAGAAGTTTTTAACAAAGAGTTAGAAAATATACAGAACAACCAAACAGAGATGAAGAATACAATAACTGAAATTTTAAAATGCATTAGAAGGAATTAACAATAGACCAAATGATACAGAAGAATGGATCAGTGAGATGGAAGACAGAGTAGTGGATATCACTAAAGATGAATAGAAAAAAAGAATGGAAAGAAATGAGGACAGTTTAAGAGACTTCTGGGACAACATCAAGGGTACTAACATTCACATTATAGGGATCCCAGCAGAAGAGAGGAAGGGGCAGAGAACATACTTGGAAGACATAATAGCTGAAAAATGCCCTAACTTGGGACAAGAAACAGACATCCAAGTCCAGGAAGCACAGAAAGTCCAAAAGAGGATCACACTAAGACACTTTGTAATTAAAATGAAAAGATAAAGAGAGAATATTAAAAGCCACAAGGGAAAAGCAACAAGCTACATACAAGGGAACTCCCATAAGGCTATCAGCTGACTTTTCAGCAGAAACTCTGCAGGCCAGGAGCGGCACAATATATTTAAAGTGATGAAATGGAAAAACCTACTACCAAGAATAACTGCCAAGGCTCTCAATTCAGATTTGATGGAGAAATCAAAAGTTTTACCCACAAGCAAAAGCTAAAAGAGATCAGCACCACCAAACGAGCTTTACAAGAAATGTTAAAGAGACTTCTCTAAGCAAAAAAGGCCACAACTAGAAATATGATGATTATGAAAGGAAAAAGCTCATTGGTAAAGACAAACATACAGTAAAGGTAGTAAATCAACCATGTACAAAGCTAGCAGGGTTAAAAGACAAAAGCAGTAAAATCATCTATATCCACGTTACGCAGTTAAGGGATACATGAAACAAAGAGATGTAAAGTATGATGTCAAAAACGGTAATCATGAGGGGAGGAGAGTAAAAGCGTAGAGCTGTTAAAATGTGTTTGAAATTAAGAGAGCAGCAACTTAAAATAATCATCTATCTATTTATAGATTGCTATATATAAACCTCATGGTAACCACAAACCAAAAATCTATTATACATACACACACAAAAGAGAAAGAAATCCAAACTCTAAGTATAGTCATCAAATCTTAAGGGAAGAGAACAAAAGAAGAAAGGAACAAAAAAGAACTACAAAAACATCCCCAAACCAATTAACAAAATGGCAATAAGGATTTACATATATGTCAACAATTACTTTACGTGTAAATGGACTAAATGCTCTAATCAAAAGACGTAGAGTGGGGACTTCCCTGGGGCACAGTGGTTAAGAATCTGCCTTCCAATGCAGGGGTCGTGGGTTCAATCCCTGGTCAGGGAACTAGAGCCCACATTCGTGCCGCAACTAAGAGCTCGTATGCCACAACTAAGGAGCCCGTGAGCCACAACTAAGGAGCCCGTGAGCCGCAACTAAGGAGACTGCGAGCCAAAACTAAGACCCGGTGCAACCAAAATAAATAAATTAAAAAAAAAAAAGACACAGAGTGGTTGAATGGATACAAAAACAAGACCTGTATATATGCTGCGCACAAGAGACTCACTTCAGATCTAAAGACACACACAGGTTGAAAGTGAGGGCGTGGAAAAAGGTATTCCATGCAAATGCAGATCAAAAGCAAGCCAGAGTTGCATTACTAGTACCAGATAAAATAGACTTTAAAACAAAGACTGTTACAAGAGACAAAGAAGGATTACATAATGATCAAAAGATCAATCCAAGAAGAAGATATAACAGTTGTAAATATATATGCACCCAACATAGGACCACCTAAATACATAAAGCATACAGACATTAGGGAGAAACTGACAGTAAATAATAGTAGGGGACTTTTCATATCTCCTTTACATCAATGGGCAGATCATCCAGACAGAAAATAAATAAGGAAATACTGCCCTTAAATAAATAACACATTAGACCAGATGGACTTACTAGATAAACATAGAACATTCCACCCAAAAGCAACGGAATACATCTCCTTTTCAAATACACATGGAATATTCTCCAGGACCGATGACATTCTGGCCAAAAAGCAAGCCTCTGTAAATTGAAGAATATTGAAATCATATCAAGCATCTTTTCTGACCACAATGCTATGAGACTAGAAACTACAAGAAAAAAACTGCAAAAACACAAAAGGTGGAGGCTAAACAATATGCTACTAAATGACCAACGGATCACTGAAGAAATCAAAGAAGAAATTTAAAAATACCTAGAGACAAATGAAAATGAAAACACAGCAATCCAAAATCTATGGGATGCGACAAAAGCAGTTCTAAGAGGGAAGTTTATAGCATTACAAGACCAGAACCAGATGGCTTCACAGGAGACTTCCACCAGACATTTAGAGAAGAGTTAACATCTATTCTTCTTAAACTATTCCAAAAACTTGCAGAGGGAGGAACACTTCTGAACTCATTTTACAAGGCCAGCAGCACCCTGATACCAAAAGCAGACAAAGATATCACAAAAAAAGAAAATTACAGGCCAATATCACTGATGAACATAGATGCAAAAAACCTCAACAAAATATTCAATTCAAACTGAATTGAACAGTACATTAAGTGGATCATATACCATGATCAAGTGGGATTTATCCCAGGGATGCAAGGATGTTTCAATGACAAAATTCAGCGTCCACTTATGATAAAAACTCTCAACAAAGTGGGTATAGGGGGATATACCTCAACATATTAAAGACTCTATATAATAAGCCCACAGCTAACAGTATACTCAACATACTCCACGATGAAAAGCTGAAAGCATTTCTTCTAAGATCAGGAATAAGACAAGGATGCCCATGCTGATCACTTTTATTCAACATAGTATTGGAAGCCCTAGCCACAACAATCAGAGGAGAAAAAGGAATAAAAGGAACCCAAATTGGGAAGAAGTAATTAAAACTGTCACTGTTTGCAGATGACATGATACTATACATAGAAAATCCTCAAGATGCCACCAAAATCTATTAGAACTAATTAATATTAGAATTAATAAATTAATTCAGTAAATTTGCAGGGTACAAAATTAATATATAGAAATCTGTTGCATTTCTGTATATCAACAACAAATTATCAGAAAGAGAAATTAGGAGAACAATCCCATTAACTAAACTTTTTCTCCCTAGTATAAACAGTTTGGTTGAGGTATTGATATCTTCCACATATTCCAGAACATACCTTCATTTATTCCTTCACTAAGAAAGAGGACAATAAATAGCTTAAATGTTTAAATAAATAAACATTCACCCTGGAAATGGAGAAAACAAACTTTATTATGATGATTTGAGATTTTGTGCATGGTAAAGGTATACACATGAATCTTGTTTCTCCTATGTTTCAAGACAGAATTAATTTAAAGATTTATTGTAGACTAAAGCATCCAAAATACTGTGGTACATAGGTAGCTATGAACATACAAACACTTTGATGCACAGCGTTCATTCTTTTCTTCAAATAGGCAGTCAGCATTTTGATTCATAAAGGAACAAATGATGAGAATATATCAGTATCAATGTTAGAGAGCGCAAGACTTAAGTGTTCTATACACAAAACATATGAAACAGACCTATAAAGGTGGAATGTACAAAATTTAAAAAGAAAACAAAGCAAGTGAAAACCCCTCATACTCATACATAGGATTGAAAGGCTATAGAAATGAGAATAATATAAAGAATTCTAAGAATACACTCTGTTCATGACAGAACATTCCCATGTCATAAAGCAAAAACATTGAGTTTAAGGCTGTGTTGCTTTCAAAAGTTACTGGAAGTGCTGTACATTCACTGGAACAACATAGCCAATTTATTCATGTTTTAGAATATTAATAGCTTTCATACATTCTCCACAAACAGACCACACAAGCACTGCCACACAATTCATCTTCAGAAAGTTTAAGATTAACATCATGATTTGTGGCTTACTGTCATTTAAAACAAAAAAAAGTTATTTATTTATACCAAATTTTTGATGGGCACTTCGTTTCCTTTATGGCAATGCTAGATTCCTAGTTATCAAAAATATTAAAATAATTTTAAAGTTTAAAACCCTGCAACATTTACAGACTGCAACAGTATTACGACTTTTTATTTTAAGCAAAATTAGACAATGTTTGCAGCAAATAACTTCAATTTTATCTTACCTTGAAATGTCTTATTTTTAAATTATACTAAAAATATTCCTCCTTTTTCAGAAGCTGGTGAATAGGGAGGATAAGATAGAGTCCAAATGTACATAAAGATTTTTCCCATCTGAAGTAATCTGCAGATTACCTGATGCTTATTTGCTATTTTCTCCAATTAACTCAATAGGTATTACCAAAGCATTTATGTGAAACCTTCAGTGTTAAGGATCCATAGACACTTGCTAGCGTACTGCTTTCCCAGTTAACTGTTAGGACATACCTCGTATATTTAGTAGTAGAATCAAGTGTGTTCTAGTTGCATGGATCTCTTAGTATTTATTTGCTTCAAATCTAGTCAAAGAGTAAATTAAAAGAAGGAAACTTGGGGACTTTAGTTACTAGAGATTAAAGTTTGATCAAGATACTAAGAACCATTCTTTTTAAAATGGCTAACAGTCATAAAGGCTTTTTATTCATGTGTTTCTAGGTGGTGAAGTGACTCTCCACCCACCTCCCTGTGTCCAGCAGGGGAGGTCTGTGTCAGAGATACAGTTACTAATATCTATAAGCGGGGAGGGATGCATTGTCACCTACCTTTACATTCTAACTGGCAACATTTTGCCATAAGTGCCCAAGGGAAATCTGAATGGGTAATTTTTCAGTGCTACTTATCGTGAATATATGACAGGTTCTGTACACTTGACAAAGAGAAATCAAACAATAATGGTAGCCCAGAAAAAAAGTCACTTATTTTACTATCCTTCTCAGTTTACCAGAAACCATTTTTCAAAGAATGTGACAAAGTTTCATTTAAATCTTGTCTATTCGTATCTTATCAGCAGCACTTTTCCCCCTAAAATATGCTTACTAATACAGTAAATGCACATATGTATCCAAATTTGAAATGTTATCTATACTTTAACATATACGATTACACATATTTTGGGGATATATAGTGTTTCCTGGAGTGCCCATAGCATGTGTTTTAGTAACAGACAGTGGAACAGGCCTGAATCAAAGTATCTCTTCTTTCATTCCAGTTTCATTCCAATATTGACATGTAAAAAAATTAGCTTTGTATTCAATCTACTATCGAGATATCCAGTCTCATATGGTATGATGGCTGGTTAATTTCTAAATTCACAAGTATAATTTAAATGTGCAAAAAAACCTCTTTAAGTAAACTAGTCTTAAGATCAATGGCCTACGACAGAATCTACATAGGAAGCCATTTTTACTTGTGAAAATAAACTGAAATTCATTTAACCAATTTAAAAAGTTTCCTTTTAAACATTTCAGAAGTTATCAAGGGTCTAGCTTATCTTTTATGCAGAATGTTAATAAACGGTAAAATGAAATTCCCCCACTAGAGTGTAAGCTCCAAGGGGGCAGGGATTTTTGTCTGTTTTATCCATTACTTTATCCCCAGTGCCTAGAATAGCCTCTGGCACCCTGTAAGCGCTCATTAAATATGAATGTTTAAATTCAAAGACTTATTTCACTGACATTAGGAAACAGTGTCTTAGTTTAACATTCTAAAAATGTCATTGATTTATTTAACTTTATCATGGACAGTCTCAAATATTTTGAAAATTCTACCTAACTAACAAAATACTAAACCTAAATGTAAATCTTCCTGAAAAAAATTTTTTTCAGAGGTTGATTTGGGCATAATAAATTTGATAGATAATTGGAAGATTTATTTCCCTTCTAAATTTAAAAAAGTCCTATATAAGAGAATGGCTGAATTATAAATTAATAAGCAAGAAACATCACATTCATATAGTAATACATGTGGGAAATGTTTTCTTATAGTACAGTTCTAAGGTGCTTTCAGTGAAAAAGGTCCCAAAGTCCTTATTGAAAATGCCAAACATGACATCCTGTTTGGTAGAACTGAGTAGAAAATTAAACAGTGGAAATAGACCACATCTTATTTTACAGTATTAGATTGACTAAATTATTCTCAACATTTTTCAAAATGCATTTATACTTAAAGTTAAATGTAACTCAAGTTGAATTTTTTTTCTTTTGACCTGTTTTTTGTTTTGTTTTTGAAAGCACAGAAGGCCATTTTCTGACTAAAAGTCAGCCAATACAAGCATTCCTGGAAAATGGCAAAAATTACGTCTGCTTTAGGGCTTGCTCTACTGGGACGGCTTCAAACTGTGCAGTTAAGGAATGTGTTGAAGATGCTTCTGTCTTTCAGAGTGCTGCCTATTTCAATACACCAAAGATTCAGCTATATATATCTATATATGATACATTCTACCCTACCCTAATCATGTATATATAGTCCTTTAATGCCTCTACTAGTCATTAGACAATGATAAATAACCATAACATGCCCTTACCTGTAATGCTTTTGAGATAACACAACTTTGGTAACACTTGTTTCTAAAAGGAAACCATTGATCAATCACATGCCTTTGGTTGACACCATCAGTCCTCCAAAGGGCTGCTTATGGCTCTCTGTCCTAGGATACTGGTGTCCTACTACATGTGCTGACATCTTGCAGGAGGTAAAGCTTTCGCATTCGTGAAGTGGAAAAGGAGAGACACATGTGAGAACGTGGCACAGAAAATGTGACTGACTTTTTCTTGATTACATTCCAGTGCATTAATCTGGAGTTAACGGGGCTGGTATAATATGCTTTTCAAAGTATTAGGAATTTCAGGATTCCCTGAAAATGAACTTTGTTTTTTGATACAGGGTGAGCAGGAGAGATGAAAAGAACACATGAAGAAGATCTTTGCTCTAACTCAGAAAGGATGGGAAATTTGCATTGATTTTTTTAAGTGCTAAACTCAAGACGCTTGCTAATCCCAGCTGGGAGGATTTTGCAAGACAGTTTCCATTTTTCCCAAAGTAATTTATATGTAGCTACTAATAACCAAAAAAATGTCACAAGGGTAATACCTACTGTAAAAGTGAGGTTAGAAGATCCCCTGGGTCTTGTGACCGAGGTTAAATAAAGTATATAACTATAACAGATTTTGTTTTTGTTTTGTTTTTGGAAGCTCTGCACAAAAGCTACCACTCACAGGATTAACAAATACCTTTACATATTCTAGTTGCTTTTTAATGCTTATTTGATTTGCAAAATTAGTTTAGCTACATAAATCCCTGTCCTATAAGCCATAGTTCACAGGTGTAAAACTCTGCAGTTTTTATAGATTCAGTAGAAGAGATTTCTTTTTTTTTCAACCCTAAATGTGGATTATGGAAATCAGATATGCAGTTTTTAAGGAAATCGTTACATTCAGAAATAACCTTGGAAAGTTCACCGATGATTCCTTCTAGCATGAAAAGTCTAGTATAATCTGGTCCTGCGTTGAGAAATCCATTCCAGTTTATGTGTAAGATCTTTGTAAGGGGTTGTCCAGTTGCCCAGTGTTACTGTAAGTACCGATACACCTTGAAACAGTGGTTTCCAGAGTCTGCAACCACCACGTGGCCGTCTGAAGTTAGGGCCAGGCCTTGGGGGCCATAGAGTGGGTCAGCAGATGTGTTAATGTAGGACAAAAACGATCCACTTCCATCAAAAACCTGTAAATATAAAGTCAGTGTAATAGGAAAAGTTACAGTAATACGATGAAATAGGGGTTAGAAAACCCTTAATGCTAATGTTTTCAGTATAGAAGCATGTGTGCAACCCCCCAGGTTTGTTCAGGTCACTATCACAGAAAACCCCTCCCTCCACTTACCTTGCTCTCCCTCCCCTCACTCTCTATGCCCCACAGTCACTGACAAGGAATGTGCCATTGGCCATAGGAACTCACTTATACTCTTACAGTGGTCACATGTGAGGGGAATGGCCCTTGGATGCTGCCTGAAAAATCCTTATTTCTCACTCTAAGCTTATTCCCAATCATAAGAGAGAAAAATCAGCAACTAGACCACAGAAGAATGTCCTGAGTCACCACGTGCAACGAGAAAACAGAAATTACTTTTTTCCTTTTCAGAAAAGAGTAAGTTATACGAAGTCAATGGTTCAACAAGTACATTTAGACAGAAAGTGGTCTTTTTTGGTCTGTAAGCTTCTGCTATGAGGAAATAAGAGGAACACTCCTCCTTCCCAGGCCCAGGCTGGTTTCTTTCAACCATTCTGGTTGGCCCGTAGGGTGTTTCAAAAGGCAGGTGTGATGAGGGCCACAATATAAACAGCTTAGCATCTGTGGTCCTATACAGAACTGCTTTGTGAACTTCGTTTCCTGTCTGCTTCTGGCTTCCCATCAGATATAGACGCCTCTTCCAAATGTAGAGGTCCACTGGGATAATTAAGCAAGATAAATATACTAGAGAAATTAAAGCATACAGTGTTACATTTAAAGTGTCAACCGTTTTCCTGAGAAGTGGATACCTATATCAGATTCAACTGCTCAGCTGCTGTCCTCACAGTAACATCAGAATGCTCCTAGATTTACCCAGAGCACCCTGTGGTCCCAGGTGCACTGCACAGACCCACACAGGCGAGGATGAATTGCCCTGTCTGTAAATGCATGTTTAGATACATGCAGGTGACTACACAAGAGACATGGGAGAAAAGAAAAGTCTTTCTTCAGTGAGGACTGAAAAGCTTTGCTGTTAATTTAGAGGAAAATCAAAATTTTGTGTCACTGGCAGTCTGACAAAGACTATAGAGCCCATCTCAAAATAGTGTTTTAATAGTTTTCTTTTTCCAGAATGTAACCAGTTTTATTATTATTTATATCCAACCAAAATGCCAAATGCCATTCAAGATACCATTATTCCTAAACCATGGAAACATATTTGAATTAATTATTGTTACTCTCTTTTTTGGTTCACTTTTTATTTTGAAATAGTTATAGATTCATAAGAAAGTTGCAAAGATAGTACAGAGAGATTCTGCGTACCCTCCATCCAGTTTCTCCCAATGGTTACATCTTCTATACCTATAGTACAATATTAAACCCAGCAAACTGACATTGGAATGTGTGTGTATAGTTGTACATTTTATCACAAGTATAGATTAATGTAGCCACTGCAACCAACATACAGAACTATTCCATCATCACAAAGATCTGCCTCATGCTGCCTCTTTATAGTCACACCCACTCCCCTTCTCCCAACATCTCTAACTCTTGCCAGCCACTATCTCTTTTCCTTCTCTATAATTCTGTCATTTTGAGAATGTTACCTAAATGCAATCATACAGCAAGTGATCTTTTGAAAGTGGCTTTTTTTTCACTCAACATGATGCCCTTGACATGCATCTAAGTTGTTGAGGGTATCATCGCTCTGTTCCTTTTAACTGCTGAGTTTTATCCCACAGTGTGGATATACCAGTTTGTTTGGCCATTAACCTACTGAAAGACATCTTGGTTATTTTCAGTTTTTGGCTATAACAAATAAAGTTTCTATGAACAACAATGTAGAGGTTTTTCTGTGGACATAAGTTCTCATTTCTCTGGGATAAATACCCAGGAGTGCAATTACTGAGTTGTATGGTAAGCGTATGCTTAATTTTTTAAGAACCTGCCAAACTATTTTCAACGCTGACTGTCATTTTACATTCACACTAGCAATGTATGAGAAATCTAATTTTTCTGCATGCTCACCAGCATTTGGTATCATCAATATTTTTAATTTTAGCTATTCTAATAAGTGTGTAGTAGTATCTCATCATGGTCTTAATTTGCACTTCCCTAATGTCTTTTCATGTTTATAACCTCTTCAGTGAAACTTCTCTTCATGTCTTTTGCCCATTTTCTAATTGGACTGTTTGTTTCTTTTATGTCGAATTCTGAAAATCATTATATATTCCAGGTATAAGTCCTCTGTCAGATACTGTGGTTTATAAATATTTTCTCCCCGTTTGTTGCTTATCTTTTTATCCTCTTAACAGGGTCTTTCATTGAACAAAAGTTTTTAATTTTGATAAAGTCCAGTTTATTGATTTTGTTTTTTTATGGATCATACTCTCAGTATCATGTCTAAAAATTCTTTAGCAAGCCACATGTCCCAAAGATTTTCTCTTAGAACCTTCTAAAAGTTTTATAGTTTTACACTTTTCATTTAAATCTATAATCTTTTTTGAGTTAACTTTTACATAAGATGAGGTTCATTTTCTTTCCTTCATGGAGATCTTAATTGTTCTAGCACCTTTTGTTGAAAAGGTTACCATTCCTCCATTAAATTGCTTTTGTACCTTTGTCAAAAAGTCAGTTGGCTGCACACATGTGGGTCTATTTCTGGATTCTCTGTGCTGTTCCCTTGACCTATGTGCCTATCCCTCCATTAATACCACACAGTCTTGATTACTGCAGCTATAGAATAGCTATATAACAAGTCATGAACTCAGGTAGAGGGATTCCTCTCTCTTCTTTTTCAAAATTGTTTTAGCTATTCTAGTCCCTTTACTTTTCCACATACATTTTAAAATAATCTTGTCTATATCTACAAGAATTCATGCTGGGATTCTGTGTTAAACCTGTATGTCAGTTTGGGGAGAACAGACTTTTTTCTTGAGCCTTGCAATCCATGAATACAGTATGTCTCTCCACTTATTTAGATCTTCTTTTCTTTTTTACACTAGCATGTGAGCTTTCAGATACACATACTAGACATGCTTTGTTATTATATCTAGATATTTCCATTTTTTCAGCAATTTTAAGTGATATTGTATTTAAAATTTTGGTGTCCACGTGTTCGTTGCTACTATATAGAAATACAATTGAGTTTTATATGCTGATCTTGTATCCTGTGACCTTGCTGAACTCTCTTATTAGTTCTAAGAACTGTTTTGTAGATTCCTTGATATGTTTTTATGTAAACAGTCATGCTCTCTCCAAATAGGGATAGTTTCTTTCTTTCTTTCTAATTTGTAATCTTATTTCCCTTTCTTTCCTTACTGTATTGGTTGGAACTTCCAGCACTAATGTTGAATAAGAATGGTGAGAGCAAACATCCTTGCCTTGTTTCTGATCTTAGAGGAAAAGTTTTCATTCTTTCACCATTAAGTATGGTGTTAGCAGTAGGTTTTCACAGACATTCTTTATCAAATTGAGAAAGTTCCTGTATATTCCTAGTTTTCTGAGATTTAAAAATCATGAATAGGTATTGAATCTTATCAAATGCTTTTTTCTGCATGAATTGATATGATCATATTATTTTTATTCCTTGGCCTTTTAATGGGTGGATTACAACGATTTTTTAAAAATTCTCCCTTTATTACATTGATTTTTAAATACTGAATCAGCCTTGCGTTCTTGGAAAAAACCCCACTTGGCCGTGGAAAGATTTTCACGTATTGTTGAATTCTATTTCCTAACATTTTAAGGAATATTAAAATATTCCTCATCTATAATCATGAGGAATATGGTCTGTACTTTTCTTTTTTGTACTGTCTTAGTCTGATTTTGGTATCATGGTATCAGAAGCTGAGTTGGAAAGTGAACTGTAAAGTGTTCCCCTGTCTTCTATTTTCTAGAAGAAACTGAACTGGTGCTAACTCTTCTTTAAATATTTGGTAGAATTCTCCAGTGAAACTTTCTGAGTCTGGAGAGTTCATTTGGGGGAGTTTTTAAATTATGAACTAAATTTCCTTACTAGCTGTAGAGCTATTCAATTTATTTACTTTATATTGGGTGAGTTGAGGCGTTTGTACTTTTTGAGAAATCGGTCCATTTCATCTAAGTTGCCAAACTGATGCGTGTAGAGTTGTTCGCAGAATTCCTTACTATTCTTTTGATGTCTGCAGGGTCTGTAGTGATACTAGCATTTTCTGTCTTTTTTTTCTTTGTCGGTCTTGCTAGAGGTTTGTCAGCTTTACTAATCTTTTCAAAGAATAACTGTTTCATTGATCTCCTCTTGAATGTAAATGATTTCTGGTACTATCTTCACTACTTCCTCCCTTCAGCTTGCTTTCAGTTTTTGCTCTTCTCCTAGCTTCTTGAGGTGGGAACTTGGGTTCTTGATTAAAGACATACTCTCTTTTCTAATGTAAGCATTTAGTGTTATTAGTTTCCCTTGCAGGTAGAATGGTGGTTACCAGAGGGTAGGGATTGGGGAAAGATTGGTCAAAGTGTACAAACTTCCAGTTAGAAGATGAACACGTCCCGGCATCTAATGCGCAGAGTGCTGATTATAGCGATAACACTGTGTTATGTACTGGAAAGTTGCTAAGAGAGTACACGTGTTCTTACCACAAAAAAAGAAAGGGTAATTATGTGATGTGATTTTGAAATATATAAGTGTATCAAATCAACATGCTGTATACCTTAAACTTGTACAGTGTTCTAAGTCAATTACATCTCAATAGAGCTGGGGGAAAAGAATTCCCTCTCGGCAATGTTTTAGCTGCATTCCACAAACTCTGATATGCGATATTTGCATTTTCATTCACTCCAATACATTTTTAAATTTTCCTTGAGACGTCCTCTTTGACTCATGGGTTATTTAGCAAAATAATGTTTTTAGATGCATAGGACAAAATACATGGGATTATAAAGGAAAACAATTATATTAAAATAGAGTCATCAAAGTGCTACAGAACTGTGATATAGTAATATAGGTGCTTTTTAAATTAACACATTAAATAACAAGGAACAAAGATAGGTCTAATGATGACTGTAATTTTTAAGTAGTGATCAGTATAAATGATAATTCGAGATGTCTACAATTGTAATACGAAAATTTCTGTAATTTCTCTTGGTGACAAAGTTATAGGTATCACTACAACTACTGTGATTATTGCCTATATTCATAATTAAAGGAAATTATAATTTTCAGTTAGAAGTTAGTAAAAATAATGATGCAATATTTTTGTTCAGTGGAACCCTTAAATTCTAGCTACAAATGCTTTTGGGGTGTGTGGGATACACACTAAGAATCCCTGATTTAGAGGGTTTCACTCTGGTAATATGTTGACTTTTTTCTACTCCACCTTCTTTTGTTTGATTATTTACAGTCTAATTACCTAATCAATGAACAAATGGAAAACATTCCAGTCTGGGGTACAGACAATTCTCCACTTTCAACAAACACCAATCACTCTAAACAAATAAATCCGTATTTTAATCTACCTGGATCCTGCTGTTTCCCCAGTCTGCTACAATGATGTTTCCATTTGAATCCACTGCTACACCCGTTGGAGCATTAAACTGCCCATTTCCTTCTCCATTTGAGCCAAACTTCAACATGAATTCTCCTTCCTGATTAAACACCTGTATGAAATATTTTAAGATTATTTTATTTTAAATTAAAATAGTTAAGCAAACATTATGGCTTTAAAAAATATCTGAGCAGGTTATTTAAGACATTCTTAAAAAAGAGGGGGGAAGTCTATAAGCTAGACTTCCATTCACTTGTGGTTCCCCAATTTACTGTCTAAATCTGATTTAGCATTTGTTAACCACTTCTTTTTCTAGCTTATATCTGGTTATATTACTATGTGAAAAGACTTTTGTTATAAATTATAAAATATATACAAACATAAGCTAATACGAGTAAGTAGAGCTGTAATTTCCAACATTATTCTTTCTGCATTTAAATAAACAGCTAATTTCAAGAACAGGCATTGTATTTCTAACAGGATGGATGATCACTCAAAGTTGAATCAGAAAGTAAGAGCTTTTTGTTAAGCCAGATACTCAGAATTTACTACCATTTTACTAAGTCAACATAACAAGAAAGGGTGGTAGGCTGGACCACGCATTTATAATAAGGAAAATTCATCGAATGAGTGAGTGCGTGTGTGCGTGTGTGTGTGTGTGATGGCAGCAGGTGAGGAATAAGAAAAGGACTTTTTAAAATAGATTTTCTCAGAATATATTTTAGTTAGAATAGAGAGTTTACACGACCCTAAGGCTTTGATGAATAGAGCCCATGAGAGAGGGAGGCTGACAGAAGTCGGGGCTAAACAGAACTCTTAAGAATTCTCAAATTCTCTAATATCTGATATGGTCAAGCACTGGGCTGTTGTGCTTAATTAAATATTCTTATTAATAGAGTGTTACTGTATATGTATCAACTGCAGATTACTCAGATTACTAATCTTGAGAGAATTAAAATTTTAATATGTGTTTAATGATAAGACTATAGTTAGCATGATTTTATCTCGATGATTCTGGTGATACTTTGAAACGTCTTCGGGAATTATTTTAAGCTTCCATTATCATGCAACATGTGTAGAAGTACTCATTAACGAATCAGAAAGTGTTACATACAAGGCACCCATGAGGGTAAGGTTCCTAAAATATGGACCTGAGAGAGGTCACTATGTCTGAGCACAGATCTAATCTGAAGATGATCTCAGGACCTTTTAGAGATTCTCCTATTGCCATCTCTGTGGTTATAAAAGATTAAAATGATGCTATTTGTTTTAGTTTCTTTTTTTGTCTTTTTGTTTTTGGTTTTGGGGTTTTTTTCTGCCGCACCACACAGCACGCAGGAGCTTAGTTCCCTGACCGGGGATCGAACCCACATGCCCTGCAGCAGAAGCATGGAGTCTTAACCACTGGACCACCACGGAAGTCCCTCTTTTAGTTTCTTATGATGGGAAAGTGAGACATTTCCATCTCTAAAGCCACATTCTTTAAGGTAAAAAAAATGTCATGACCACTTCCCGAATTAATTACATACTTGCCAAGTAAGTAAGCTACCTCTTTGGTTCTTTGGAAAGGACAGAGATAGGAACCAGCTTTTCCTAAAATATCATTTAAAATCTTTCCTGGCTCTTTTTATCTCCTTCACATAAACATTCTACTTTTAAAGACCAAAAGGAGTGTTTGTATGCTGGCGAGGACATGACTGATTATTCTCTGATCTTTCCCTTATTAAGTTGTACAGGGGAGGGATAAATTAGGAGTTTGGAATTAATATATACACACTATTATAAATAGAATATACAATCGGCAAGGACCTACTCAATAGCACAGGGAACTCTACTCAATATTCTGTAATAACCTAAGTGGGAAAAGAATCTGAGAATATATATATATATATATATATAACAAAATCAGTTTGTTGTATACCTGAAAACTAACACAACGTTGTAAATCAAACTGTACTCCAATACAAAAATGAAAAAAGAAGTTGTACAAATAATTTTTTTGTTTGTTTGTGTTTATCTTTCTGAGTTAGTATGTTTTCCTTGGCATAATTCAAACAGCTTACGTGCTTCTGCTCCATTTTGTAATAATGGAGAAGGCCAAATTTAGTCTTAACTGTTTTGCAACGAGAAAAAGGTATAAAGTGAAGGTAGATGAAGAACTAACTAGCCCACTCATTAGCCCTGACCTATAGGTCTGGTTTTTACATTTACCAACAGAGAAGTGACTTGAATACTAGAACTCTTGTTAACTGCCCTGTGTTATATAGGGAACAAAAGCCCAACTATTCCATAAGAGCTATATGGCAACGACTGTCAAAGAGAAGAGAAAAAACAAAATGACTGGGTTTTTTTTCCTACTAAATAAGAGGAAAATTGAGTTTAAATAACTAAACTGCCTCTACAGTATTGAAAACTTAAAGTGTTTTCATAATCTTAATCATGATGTCACATATTTTCTATTTTTCCCATCTAAAAATGTCATTCCATTATTTATAAATTATTCAGATGAAAACATATTAAGAGGCAGAAGTATGAGCTGAAATCGTTTTTATAGCTTTGTTTTTTGATAACAAATTTTTATAGCAAGTTTTTATAAGTCGGACGATAATCCTTTTCTGATTTCAAGATTCTGCTCACCTCAATACCACCTCCACTTGGAAGTCTTCCCTGACTATCTTAGCAATGGACATGTATTTTCTTCTGGATACCTATAGAACTTTATATGTACCTATTTTTTAAAAGTCATTCAGTGCTCCTGCCTTGCATTCTGGTCACTCACATGTTTTATTTCCTCCTCCAGCACCAGTCAGGGCTGGTAAACAGGAGCCCTCCCACATACCAACACCAGGTGGTTCAGAGAGCTGCCTGGGGCACTGGGACGGGGAAGGCTCTGAGGCCACGGGTGTGCTTAGTAGAAAAGAGCAACCTGATTAACATCACTGTCTTCTGGTGGGGATGGGCAGCACCTATGCCAGGCTTTGCTGGCCTCTGACACTGTTAAGATCTATATGTATTTTCTTCTCGTTGAATGCGCTACAGTTAAATGAAGGATTCCTCTATAAAAAGAGTGAAGGGCAGGAAGCGTAATAATAGCCAAGTTATCCTTTTATAGTTACATTCATCACACAGGACTGTTACAGCCCCCTGGGAGGACCGTCACAAGCCCAGGCCCTGCTGCCTCTTTGATCTCTGTTTCTCTCCTCCTCCAAAGATTTTCCCACTGTCCTCTTCCTTTTACCAAGGCTGGGCATTGAGGGAGGCAGGGGATATGAGGATGGAGCCCCACCACTATGGTAGCAACTCTGGAGAGACTACATGGCAGGAAGCAGCCTTACAAGTAAGCAGCAGTGGGCATCATTTCCCCTCATCCTGCCCCGTCACCATGGCCCACTGTGCTCTCCTCTTTGCACAGGGACTTGACACCCATCTCAAAAGCTCAAGGCCTTCCCATTTACTCAGGTTAAAAGTACCTTCCTCCAGGAAGAGGTGGGGAAACGAAGCAGTGAAGAGAGAGTACCTTACTTAGGGTGTTAAAATCCTATCCCCATCTAGCTATTCTAGCTGTCAACAAAGGCAAATTGTTTTTAAAGTTTGGTTGCTCAATGGTTGTCTCTAAGTGCAGACTTTAGTCATTGGCCTACCATCTGTGCTGTTTTCTTATCCTCCCTCACATTTGAAATGCCTCATTTTAAAAAATTTAAATGAATTTCCTTACAAGAAAAACTTTATATCACTTCTATAAGTGCAAACCAGTATGACTTGATGTAAACAGAAGGTAACTCTAAAAATATATACACAACACTTAAAAGAAAAATGTCTGCCAGTGCACTGCCCAGGACCACCTGGCCTCCCCTTCAATGGAACACACATCACACTTTGAGAAGCTTGGTCTAGAATGTCATTAAACATTTTCTCTTTTCGGTAAGTGAGACATTGGTTTTCAATCACTTTAGTATTTCCTGGTTTGCTCATAATAAAGGTCAAATCTCTCTTCTCTCCTCTACCTAGTAAGAAAGATGTACTACACTATTTGGGAGAGGGGGTGGGCATTGTTTTCTCAGGAACACCAAGTGTGTGAAAGGATTCTAAGATGTATGAAATACACTACATGAATGCATGCCAGGGCTATTTCCCTCCCCAAATCTGTTGCTGTAGCAGAGTTCTGATATCTAATTTTGTTTGAAAGGTCTTATAATGCAGAAAATTGAAGAAAGTGATCCATTTTAATTTACTGAATAGCCACGAAACATTAAGCTTCAGAAAGTTCTGCCTCTCTAAGTTCAAGCAATTGCTTTTTTTTTTTTTTTTTTGCGGTACGCGGGCCTCTCACTGTTGTGGACTCTCCCGTTGTGGAGCACAGGCTCCGGACGCGCAGGCTCAGCGGCCATGGCTCACGGGCCCAGTCGCTCCGCAGCATGTGGGATCTTCCCGGACCGGGGCACGAACCCGTGTCCCCTGCATCGGCAGGCGGACTCTCAACCACTGCGCCACCAGGGAAGCCCCCAAGCAATTGCTTTTTTGAATTTCATTTTCAAGTTATCTCCATTTACACCGGTTTCAAATTAAGGAACTTATTGCCACCATATTTTGTTCACTTTTCTGACTCTCCAAAGTCTGTATGTCCAAATTAAAACCCGCATCTTTAAGGAGAAACAAAAATCTTCTCTTTTTGGCTACCTCCCCTAGGTCCTGTGTGTATATATGAGTGTTATGTTTTCTCCCAGACTGAGTCCTCAATAAAAGCAGTTAAAAGTTAACAACAATTGATGTGTTTATGGTACCTTGACAGAATGATTATGGAAATCTGTAACAATAATCTCATTATTGCTATTTACAGCTGCGAAATGGGGACCTGAAATAAAGATAGGAAAAAATATGTGATGACCATAACAACTAAAATGATTACAACAACACAGTAGTTACGAAACTTCATATATTAACTTAGTTATTTAAGAAAGAACAAAGAATCGTAAACTCAGTCCTTGGAAGGTCATTCAGCCTGACCTCTGGCTCCAGATAACACGAATTCGATAGCATTCTACGCTTGTGACTGTCTACTCTGCCTTCTTCCAGATCAAGCTAAGAGTGCCAGCAGCCCTCATGAAGTGGAATGAGCAATAAGCATCAGGAATCATTCTCCGCACCACCATCTGAAAGTCACATCTGCCAGCTTCCCTGATAGTCACATAGGACCCTCAGCTCTCACCGAGGAGAGACATGGTAACTCTTAGCACCAATATGTAACATTTTTTTCAAGTAGAGCAGAAACCCACACTTTGTAATTTTGGGTGACATTCAGAACCTGGCAGAACTGGAGACAAAGCATAAAGAAAGGTTATGCAAATTAACACGAATTGCCAAAAGCATCCTTTCCAAAAGAAAATTAATCAACTGTTTTCAGCCTCTTCTTGCAGATGTAAAAAACGAAGTGATTGCAAAGTGGCACACCAGAAAAAGAAGGAAAAGAGACAGCCCTTCCTGTACTTAGCAAATATTCTCAACTCCTGCTCTCTTATAATCACCTAGACAGGTGAAAAGTATTCTCATTCAGAAGCTCTTTAAATTAAGCTACAACTAGGTGGAACCAGGAGGTTCTCCATGGTTCCTCAAACATTTTTATTTAAAAAACATTTTATTAACGCTTATATTTTATTTAATGTTAATATTCGAAGGTTAGACTTCTGAGTTGTAAACTGCCACCAATAAAAGCCACACACGGGCTGCAGTTGAACTTACTGTGGGCGGAGTCATTGAGCAGCATCTAACCATGCTTTCGCTTAGATTCCATCCCCAGTATCTTTCCCAAAGCCAGCAAAAACACTGGGGAGGAGGCGTCTTCAACATGCTCCAACATCATGCAAATGTGAGCAGAAGAGGCATAAAAAAGGGGGTTTACATATTACCATCGAGTGTACCTGCAAACTGCCTGTCCCCATTTCCTCGGCTACCAAACCTGGTGACTATTTTCCCATTTGGCTGGAAGATAAACACGCAGCACGCCTTGTTATCCACCACGATGATGTGCCCATTGCGGTCCACAGAAACTCCTTTGGGCCCCATCAGCTTTCCTGATCCGATTTTTGTCTGTTAGAAACAAGTGCAGAAATGAAGTTGAAAGCACTACAGAACATGAAGACAGACACTGGTGTCAGCAAACATTTACTTGACTGTTCAAACAGAGGTGCACAGTGCCACAATGAGCGTCTGTCTTGGAAAACTGTCTTTGTCACATCCATTATCTGTTACCGATATTTATAGGAAATCAGTTTTTTAAGGAATCACTACCACAATTGTTCTAGAATCTCCTTAACTAGGGCCACAGTTCCCTTGTAAAGAGGCAGTGTGGTATAGCAAGAGATCACCGAGTGAGGAGTAGGAAGACCGTCCCACACCTGTCACTTGCTTCGGACACACCTGATACAGCACAAATGGATTTAATTTCCTTAAGATTCAGATTCCTTATATATTAAAAACGTCAAAAAATGACTTCAGTCACTTCCACTGATATTTCTGGAATATGTATTAAGTAAAATAAAGTAGGTAAAGTGTTTAGTGTAGAGCATAGCACATGTTAGGGAAGCAGTCATTAAAGGGAAGCAGTCACTGTCATTATATGTCGTAATTAATATCGAAATTGCAAGGCATCTGCCATTGAACTTTACTACAATTAAGTTCCACACGGGTGGGAATCATGTCTGTTTTATCCAGCACTGTGTACTCAGAGCCTAGCACACTTCTTGGTGCCTAACAGGTACTCAACAAATATTTGTTCAATATATTAACTTCCAAAGTCTAGCATTGTTACAGGGTAATAATGATGATTGGTTCCAGTTTTCACAGTATTTTAAAATGACAAAAAAGCATTAGATTTCTATTAAACAATATGCATTTAAAATCTTACTCATTTTTCTGAATAGACTATAGTATGCATATAAATGTCTGTTTGTTGCAAAACACATGTCTTATACCTTTACTTTTCTACCTCCATCTTCTAGAGTACTTACAAAGTAGTACTTTACTCATTCACCCATTTGTTCACTAATTCTACAAACACTGATAGAGCACCCACTACATGGCACCTGGTAGACAAAGATGAGTTAGACACAGCACTTACCCTCAACAACATCTCAGCTGCACTGTCTACCGTGCCATTTTTAAAGTGACTGGTGTCAAATGTTCAATTTGGTAGATTTGGGAGAATTCAATAGGCCATCTCAGAAGCCATGTGGAACAACGACCTGATGAGACAGGTCAAGGAAGGAGAAGGACCACCCAAGGCGAGGGAGAGGTGGGCAAGGGGGACTGGGAGATGACAGGGACAGCAAGAACTGCAGTCCTCCCCGACACCAGGATGGAAAAGGTCAAGGCAAAGCAGATCTCTCTGTGCTTTTATGAAGGACCTTCAGATATATTACTGAACAAAGCAAGGTACAGAACAGTGAGTAGTCTGAGCCCATCTGTATTAAATATGTGTTTGTATGTATACATATTCCTGGAAGAGAAAGTAAGAAACCAAATAGTGTTTATATCTTCCAAAGTGATATTAGTGACGGTAGGAAAAACTCTTATTTTATACTTCTCTGTAGGCTTATTTGAAAAATCTATTTGCATGTGTTACTTTTTAACTTAAAAAGTTTAACTTTAAAAAAATTACATTCTCAAAGGTTCTGTTTTAGTCCCCTTATTTTCCCTCTCTCTGTTAATGCTGTCTGATAGGAATGTAACGTAAGCTACATATGTAACTTAAAGTTTGCTAGTAGCCACACCAAAAAACAGAAAAAGAAACAGGGAAAATTCATTTTAGTTATGTATTTATTTAACCCAATATAACGAAAAGGTACCATTTCAATATGTAGTCAATATAAAAATTATTAATGAACTATTTTACATTCTTTTTAGGGGACTAAGTCTTTGAAATCCAGTGTGTATTTTACACTCATGGCACATCTCAATTCAGACCAGCCCCCTTTCAAGAACTCAGTATCCACATGTGGCTTGTGGCTACCATATTGGACAGCACAACTCTACATACTTCTAAAATCTCATTTATGCTATGGCATCAACTTTCACCTCCATGTGTAAGATTCTCAAATCCATATCTTTAGTCATGGCCTATTTTACAGGTTATCACCTCAAACTCAACCAATGTCAAAACAAAAAACCAAAAAAAAGATAAAAAAGAAACCCCAAACTAGCACCTCCTGATTTCCTAATTATTTTTGTGACACCACAGTTAGTCCAGTCGACCAGGATCAAACTTTCAAAGCAAAATTCATCCTTTCTTTCACCAGTTTGAACCTCAGTTTCTTCATCTATAAACTGGCAGCTATGCTATTTACCTCCTGGGTCATGCAGATTCTGAAGGATAAAGAAGACTGTCAAGCACGATCTCCTTCTCTCCCACCCTATCCAGCTGACATTATACTTGACTCGCAGGATTATCTTCTTTCCCCCAAACACATGAAGATACGTGCAGAGAGAGTATGGAGAGAGGGATGGGGACCTTTCCACAGTGGAGGTTCAGACTTTGTAGGATCTTGTAAGTTTATAAATGACTGAGATTCAGATTTGATCTCTTTAGAATAAAGAGGTACATTTACTTAGGAAGGAAACACTGGCATTCTTGCAAGGGAATCTGTTGGTTAATTTAATTCTGATTTTGCAATCTAGCCCAAAGATCAGAGACTATAACATAATAGCTTGCAAAAAAATATATATATACTTTCTTTCATGTCAGAATGGAAGATATGTCCGTAGAGATCAAAAGGAAGAGAGGAAACTCTTGAGTATTAAGAAGAATATTATCACTACCTAATATTATGAACAGTGTTTGTTACTTAGAATGACTCAGCCATATAATACCAAGTGGATGATAACTATGTAGCATAAAAACAGAAAATAAGGGACCAGTGCCATTCTATTATACAATCAGAACTAGTGCACTTCTAAAAGAAAAAAGTTAAATGTTGAACCAAAACCTCTTTTCCTTCCATTTCCTTTCATCACTCCCCGTTTAGCTGCACTAGATTCTACCAAGGGAAATAAGACAATGTGTCCTGACAATGTGTCCGCCATCTTAAACAGAACAATAAGCAAGGATATTTTAGACCCTGGCTTTGGAAAAGTTAAATGAAAGTATTTAACTCAACAAATAGGTCCTTAAATTGAAGAGGGAAGAGATGAGATATTTTAGAATACGTGGTGGCCAGGGGTCTCTGCATCTGTTCTGGGGTCACAAAAATTTCCTAGATGGAGGGAAGATGGAAAGGAAAAAATTCGAGGCAGAGAGGAATGAAAATCAGGGCTAAGAAATTGGTGAGTAAAAGAAAGAAAAGGAGATAAGAAATTTTATCCCTAGAACTACTAGGAATAAATACAGAGAATCCACATTGCTGTTAAAAGTTTGTCTTTCTGAGCACCTGTTTAATTTTACTGAATTCCACCGAAGAAGAAAATAAGTCTCTCTCTGTTTATGGTCATGGCCATCAGGCTTGGAGGAAATCCCATTAAACTACAAAAGTGTTTTCACTTGCTATCCTTTTACCCTTTGGGTTTTGATCAGTATCTATTAAAAAAAGGGAATATGATGAAACTACACCATATCCATTCCCCCAATCCTCTAGGGGGCATGAGTGTTCTTTCGTGTTTATTCCAATTGTTACCAACAGTATTCCAACTATCAGAATCCAGTTCTTCCAAGAAGAAAGGCTATTACATTTAGAACACTGAATCACTGAGTGAAAAATACTTAATTTAGGAAACGCTTCTCTCTTAAATATAAAACCTTTGTTTCAATTTAATATATTAGAGATAAAGTGTTTCAATAAAGTAGATAAAAAACTGTTTCAATAACTATTTTAGTGTTAGTTTCTAAATTTGAAAAGACAGGTCATAGTTTTGCTAAGGTATGAAACCAGAACAAATGGGTTGTCTCCAAACTAAAGGGGTACTTTCAAGAGGTCGCTAAACATTGTTCATTCTATTGATGTTAAAGCTGTCATATTTGGGTATGTCTTACCACAAATACAATTATGAAAACAGAAAGAAGAGGAGGAAGTTAGAGATGCAGAAAGGCAAAAGAACTTCCTGTGTATATGGCCATCATACAGAGTCATCAAATCTCTAGTGGAACAAAACGAATCAATGACAATTGAAGATTCTTGTGCAATACGGTGGAATTAGAGATGACAGTTTTTATTCTCCTAGATTGAAAACATGCTGCCCCATGCAAAACAGAGGCTCCAAGTTGAGGGTGAATAATTACATAAGTAACTTCTTTTAATGAAAATGATGAGGTGACTGTGGTGATCCAATGACTTTAAAAAGGAAAATATAAATTCCTCCAATAAGAGACTAATGAGTGAACTTCGTGTATCTTCTGAATTCCAGAATCGATTATGAAGAGCGTCATCTCTGTAAGTTTGGACAAAGAAGGAGTGACCACCAGCAGGTGGTATGAGGTCATGCAGCCAAAATCACAGCTGATCAAACAGACGTCATGTTTTGGGCAGGGTCATTAGAGGCACTGGAAAAGAACTCTTCTTCGATGCCTATTTCATACAAGGCACATATACAATCCAGAAATAAAATCTCATGTAACCCTTGCCCAAATCCTGTAAGACAGATTTTTAAAATCCAGATTTGAAATATGAGGCTATTGAGGCTCAAGGAAGTCATATAATTTGCCAAAGGCCAAACAGTTAATAAACCGTAGAGCTGGGATTCCAGTGGTTTGATCTGACTTAAAGCTCATGTTGTCAACACAAAGAGAAGCCTGGACGGGGGAATGTGGAAGGCAGAGTGAACATGGCCTTCAAAACACCTGTGACAAAGTGTTTCATAATCTTCTTGTGAACAAATGTGGAAAATGGGCTGGATGACAATATTCTTTGATGACACCTTAGAAGAGAGATTTCTGTTGTCATCAAAGGGCTCTCTACTCTTCAGTGACTGACTGGATGAAGAAACAGAGGATGATGCTGGGAGTAACAGCAAGTGCATCAAATGATGGGATCCCTCCAAGTGTAGCTCACTCACATTTTCTCCATGAAGCTGGCCCCGGTTTTCTTTTCCCTCCAATTCCTATATCATATACTATAATACTATGGTTCTAGATTGTACCAAACAATTTATGATTGCTTAAAGGCTGACATGAATTGTTTTCTGTTATCTCTTGTGTATTTGTCTTTTTTCCTCAAAAGGCTTCTACATTTTTAAAAGGTAGGGACCATGTCTTATTAATTCTGTTTCTCCCATATCATCTATCACAGAAAGTACTGATAGATAGGAACTGAGAAAGTAGAAGGAACTTCATAAATGACAACTTGTAGGCTAATTTGGGAAATATAAATTGCCTCTTAATAGCCTTTTCTAAAGGTTGTTGTTTTTCATTGAATTGAGGTAAACCTGACAGTATTAAAAAAAAAAAACATTATCCATGACATTTTCCACAGAACTAAAGCAAATAATCCAAAACTTTATATGGAACCATAAAAGACCCAGAATTGCCAAAGCAATCCTGAGGAAAAAAACAAAGCAGGATGCATAACTCTCCCAGACTTCAGACAATACTACAAAGCTACAGTAATCAAGACAGTGTGGTATTGGTACAAAAGCAGACATACGGATCAATGGAACAGAATAGAGAGCCCAGAAATAAACCCACACACCTACAGTCAATTAATCTTCAACAAAGGAGGCAAGAGTATAAAATGGGAAAAAGTCTCTTCAGCAAGTGGTGCTGGGAAAGTTGGACAGTCACATGTAAGTCAATGAAGTTAGAACACACCCTCACACCATACACAAAAATAAACTCAAAATGGCTTAAAGGCTTTAAGACATGACACCATAAAACTCCTACAAGAGAGCACAGGCAAAACATTCTCTGATATAAATCGTACCAATGTGTTCTTAGGTCAGTCTCCCAAGGCAATAGAAATAAAAACAGAAATAAACAAATGGGACCTAATCAAACTTACAAGCTGTTTGCAGAGCAAAGGAAACTATAAAAAAAAAAAAAAAAAACCACCAAAAAAAACACACAAAAAAACACAAAAAGACAACCTACAGAATGGGAGAAAATATCAATATTTGCAAATGATGTGACTGACAAGGGCTTAATCTCCAAAATATACAAACAACTCATACAACTCAACAACAAAAAAACAAACAACCCAATTGAAAAATGCACAGAAGAACTTAATAGGCATTTCTCCAAAGAAGACATACACATGGCCGGTAGGCACATGAAAAGATGCTCAACATCACTAATTATTAGAGAAATGCAAATCAAAACTGCAATGAGGTACCACCTCACACTAGTCAGAACGGCCATCATTAAAAAGTCTACAAGTAACAAATGCTGGAGAGGGTGTGGAGAAAAAGGAACCCTCCTGCACTGTTGGTGGGAATGTAAATTGGTGCAGCCACTATGGAAAACAGTATGGAGGTTCCTCAGAAAACTAAAAATAGAACTACCATATGATCCTGCAATCCCACTACTGGGCATATACCCGGACAAAACTCTAAATCAAAAAGATACATGCACCCCTATGTTCATAGCAGCACTACTCACAATAGCCAAGACATAGAAACAAACTAAATGTCCATTGACAGATGAATGGATAAAGAAGATGTGGTACATATAGACAATAAAATACTACTCATCCATTAAAAAGAACAAAATAATGCCATCTGCAGCAACATGGACGTAACTAGAGATTATCATACTAAGTGAAGTAATTCAGAAAGAGAAAGACAAATACCATATGATATCACTTATATATGGAATCTGAAATATGGCACAAATGAACCTATCTATGAAACAGAAACAGACTCACAGACATAGAGAACAGACTTCCGGTTACCAAGAAGGAGCAGGGGAGGGAGAGGGATGTACTGGGAATTTGGAGTTAGTAGATGCAAACAATTACATTTAGAATGGATAAACAACAAGGTCTTACTGTATAGCACAAGGAACTATATCTAATCCCCTGGGATAAACTATAATGGAAAAGAATATTTTTTAAAATGTATAAAAGAAAGCAACTGAGCAAACTAATTGCTTTATAAAATGAAGCCACATTTAGGTTACACATGAGTAGATTTATGACAATGTCATTGTGACTCTCACTTCATTAAACTTAGATGTAACAAAGTCAAGATGTCTTTACATATGAAAAACTGAATATTTTATTGGCTCTAGATCCAAAGAAAAAGACAATTTCATCTTGTATTTCCTGTCCCTTCTCTCGACTGGCCAGCTGTAGTTAATCTTACCTTAAACTTCCCATCTGATGAGAAGATGCTGACCCATTTATTATCATAATCTGCAATGATTATGTCCCCACTGGGATGCACAGCCACTCCCGTGGGCCGCTGCAGCTGCCCGGGAGAGCGTCCTCGTATGCCAAAACGACTTCTGAACTGTCCATCATTGGAAAATATCTGGAAAACAAATTACATTCATTGGAACGTGAACTAGTATAGAAATGAGTGGGAAAGACAGGCAAGAGCATCCGTCATAAGTACTACAGGTCAGAACATGCAAACTCTATTTGAAAAAAAGCTTATATACACATCATAAGCTTCCCTTTCTTTCCTTGCATCCTAAGTCTTAAGTAGGAAACTAGGCAGGTCTATCTATTTATCAGTGTAAGTGGTTAAAGGTATACAATTAGGGGCCATACCTGCACGCACTGGTTGTTACTGTCTGCAATTAATATCTTCCCATTTGTAGATGCTGCCACCCCTTGAAGATTTGTAAATTCCCCTTTATTTCTTCCTTTGGTTCCTGAAAATAAACGATAAAAGCACAGAAAATCAAACAATAGAGAGTTAGATTTCTCAGTTTCGGCAAGAGAACATTCAGTCTTCTATAGGTAGCCTGAGAATGCAATGTTTTTTTAAATTACACTTAAAAAAAAAGGGGAACCCCTCCCCTGACTTAATCCATATTCTACTAAACTTCTCTTCCAGACCAATTCTGTAAAGTCTTTGCAAAATCACCTTTCGAGGGGTAAATACCAATCTTCTCTTATTAAACTATAGCTGTATATTAACATGATTAAAATATATTTAGATTTCACAAAGACACAATTATAAAAACTAATGTTACAATTAAGGACACTTTATAGGAGCGGGCCTTATTTGGGAGCTCTGCCAAAATCCCACCCTCTCACTCAGCAGCTCTTAGACACCTGGACACTTGACTTTCAGCACTTTTAACAAACCATAAGGTCAGAGATGTTATAAAACTAGCGGGCTGATTTTCATACACTGGAGTGATTTATTTTCAAAGACTCGGTGTCTCATAAGTTGTGTATCTTTCCTGTAAAAGATATCCTGACCATGTTTTCTAGATTAAATAAATAAGAAAGGCAAAAGAAAATTAATTAATCCGAGTCATACTCTCATCCCTCTAGAGTTTCTTATGGAAGAGATGAAGCAGGTGAAAAAATAAAGCTAAGGTGACTACAGTTAACAGATGTTTGTTTTTGTTTCAAATGAAGTGTTTATAACTTATTTTAATAAGACCATGCAAATATTAACAGAAGGAACTTTGCTCAGAAATGACCAGGAAGTGGGCTTCCCTGGTGGCGCAGTGGTTGAGAGTCCGCCTGCCAATGCAGGGGACACGAGCTCGTGCCCCGATCCGGGAAGATCCCACATGCCGCAGAGTGGCTGGGCCCGTGAGCCATGGCCGCTGAGCCTGCGCGTCCGGAGCCTGTGCTCCGCAACGGGAGAGGCCACAATAGTGAGAGGCCCGCATACCGCAAAAAAAAAGAAATGATCAGGAAGGAGGTTTAAATTTTCATAGTTGGAGAGAGAGCACTATGCCTCAGTTTTATCATTTCATTCATATTCAAAATAGCAACTTGATATTTGTTTTTAGACGTCAATGCAGGGCCTCAGGAAAGAGTAGAAAAGATATGCTGCCGATGGCCAATGTCAAGCCCGTGCTTAGCCTGCTTAGGAAACTGGTTTTTGCATTTAGGAAGTAAGACTGCCATATAATTAAACTCAGAACAAAATCAACAACAGAACTGCTGGGTGAACCATCTTATCACCTGGTTCTCACGAAACCCACCGGGTAGTTGCTTTATTGAGATCCTAGACCCTAACAAGATGACTCACCGCCTCTCTATCTCTTCCTAACATGAAACATGAAGATCCTAACATGAGGATCTTCCAGATCCTCAAAAGAATGTCTTCTAGGTTGTAGGACAAACGATTCTACTTTATTTCAGATGTTTCAGCAGAGATGATCTTTGTACCTGATCTGCACAGAATCCCTATAGTATTCAAGTCCATGGGATCAGCTAACACTCTAAAAATGGTGTGTTGGCATCTGTTGGTGGGTGGCAGGGTAAAGGGTGGTTGGCCCCTGAAGGAGGTATGTGCCCACTTTGTATTAGCTTTTGGTCATTCCTTCTGATGTCTGAGTAACACCTGGTTAACAGGTACAGCAAAACTGAAGGACCAGGAAAAGAAACAATTCTTCTAAAATACTCAGTTTATAAATACTTTTTAAAAGGTAGTGGGGGCAAGGCCAGGGTCTCTCAAGAATAAAAACTTAACTCATCAAAAACGATAAAGGGCTTCCCTGGTGGCACAGTGGTTAAGAATCCACCTGCCAATGCAGGGGACATGGGTTCGAGCCCTGGTCCAGGAAGATCCCACATGTCGTGGAGTAACTAAGCCCGTGTGTCACAGCTGCTGAGCCTGTGCTCTAGAGCACGTGAGCCACAACTACTGAAGCCTGCGCGCCTAGAGCCCGTGCTCAGCAACAAGAGAAGCCACCACAGTGAGAAGCCCACATACCACAACGAAGAGTAGCCCCCACTCGCCACAACTGGAAAAAGCCTGCACGCAGCAACAAAGACCCAATGCAGCCAAAAAAAAAAGGTTGATAAATAGAAGCATGGAAATTATTAGTGGGATGAAGAACTGAGGACCAAATAAAGAAACATAATAAAAAAGAGTCCTACCAGTGAGACTGGAGAAGAATTGACTGTAAAGAAAAACCCAGGCTGTTCTAGATCCTGCTTTTGTAAAATTGGAAGTGCACCCATGGCTCAGAGGACATACAGGCAGGGGAAAGAAATACTGAAAACGGGGAGGGGAGTAAGAAGCACCTGCACAGAGTACATGAGCATTGGTCTGCTGTCCTTAAACCTGCCTGCTGCCCTCTTCTATTTAAACTTTGGTCCATCCTGCTAAGGACAAAGCCTATTCTATTCAGAGAAGCCTCTGCAGGCAGCAGCAGTTGAGTTTTGAAATGAAAGGAAAAATGGAGACACGTGCTTTAGTAGAAGTTCAGGGGTGCCTTAGCCAAAAAGATTTAATTGTCCTTTGGAAAAAATAGAGGTGATGCTGAAGGAAAATATATGAGCAAAAAACACTAGCACTTTTTTTTTCTCTGCAGAAATAAACACACATTTTTTAGTGTCAGTATAAATGGGAAAGAATTGTACTTGGGGGTATAATTTTAAAACTTGGGAAGACATTTAGTTGGACTCTGTATCAGTACCATTTGGACCAAGGAGAAGGAAGATTCTGCCCAGTTTGAAGTGAATGTGAGGATGCTCAGTACCTGCCATGAGAGCAACACATCTACATTGCAGAGGACCACACTGCTGGCAGGAGGTTCTCCAACCCCCTCCAAGCTCCAGGCTGATGCGTTGGCCCCCCTGTTATTCTTGGTCTCAAGTTAACTAGAGCTTGAGTCTGCTGCCCCACATGTAAATAAAAAATCACAGGGTTGGAGGCACATCTGTTAGTCCCAGATTGCTTACATACTTTTGAAAGAGCTAGATGTGCAACAGGCATTGCCATTTAAATTTTATATTTGTTTTAAAAAATCTTTCTCTTTAAGCCACAGGGCTCGGTTTCCAAATAGCTGGGGTTGGCATTTTCATAACAACACTTGATTCTTATGAGCATCTTTTGTCCTGTCAGAGCTATGGATCATCATTTTTCTTTTTTTTTTTTACAAAAAACTCTATTTGTGTTTTTTTAAGTACAGCAGGAACATAGAGTTACTCCTAAGGATTAAAGGAGATCCACCAGCATACTCTTGAGGGACAATTAATGCTGACTATTTTTACTAGCAGTTAAACTAGAAAAATCTTAATGGTGAGTAATGATGCAGAACTACAGCATAGTATCATTACGCTGAAATGCCCGAAGTCCAAGTGTTTGTAAAGTGTCTTGGGACCAAAATAAAAGTGTCTTGCGACCAAAATAAAATAACAGAAATTGCAGAAGTTAGAAATAATTTGGGGTCATGCATCCCTCTTCAAAATATTTAGTAAATACTATTTAGTCTATAGAAAATTTCCCCACCCTCCACAAAGTATTCTAAATAATGAAAACTAGTTCTTTCATAACAAATATAAATGTAACATAAAACATATACAGTAGTTATAAAATCTTGTCCTGTCTACTCTGATGTAAAAGATTTCACTTGATGGTTAGATTTTGGCTAGTAAAATGAGTAATGTGAGTTTTAAAAGTAATTATAAACAATTTGACAACAATTCCATAAGATAATTACACTTGTTTTCCCCAGACTTCCCAGATTTTAAACTAGCCTATGAAGCACAGAATGAATTTTCAAACCAACAGCTTCCTATCTGTGCTCCTGCCCTTGCCTCCAGGAAGATGACAGAGGTAAGGTAATAAGTCCCTGGATTGAAACAGGGGATCAATAACTGTAAATTTCCTCTCACCCCCACTCCAACTTAGTAAGAAAATTAATGCTAAATGAAACTAGATACTTAGAGTGGGATAATGCAAGAGGATGAAATTGAGCCAAACATAGGGTCTAACACGGGATCTTTAACCAAGTACGTGTTAATGTATGTTTGCTGAATGAATGGGTCCCTAAATGAATTATTAATGACTGAGTAAATTACAACCCACATTACATCATGGGAAAAGGAAGTGTTCAGTAATATTTACAGCACTTTCATATACATTCTCTTGTGCACTCCCTATAACAACCCCAAGAGTTAGCAGGATAAATATTATCATTCCATTTTGTAGATGAGAAATTGAAGCTAGGCATATCACAAAGATAGGGAAGAGACAGAGCAAAGAATAAAACCTGGTTCTCCCGACCCTTTATATATTTTTTAAATACACACATTGCTTCTAATTGGACCTTAGGATATCAGGTTTCTGAGGTGAGGACAATTACCCTTTGGGTTCACATGGATCATGCTTTCTCCATTAAATCTTTCAGAAAGCTCCATTTTAACTGGTTCACTGTCTCCCTCACTAAACTATGAGCTCCCTGGGGGACGAGGCAACATCTGTCCTGTTCTCTGTTGCATCCTACAACACAGCGGAGTGCCTGAAACTCATAACAGTGGCATCATTTTACATTTGAAATCCAAGAGGAGTTTCCAAGGATGAGATTCTCAAGGGGTGGGGACAGGGTTCCTATAATGACCTCAGATGCCAAATTAGCATGCTCTCCCTTCCTTTTAGGGAGGGAAGGTGATGGTTTGCAGAGATGAGGCAGGGAAGAGGGGCGTAAAATATCACACCTTCCTGTAAAGCCTCTGAACTCATGCTAAGTGATTTCACACATCCATTTGATATGACAAGAGAGCACACTGATCTAGAGTACAAATGAGCGGTTCATTCAACACATCCCAAGGATTCATTAAGGTATGGTGGATGAATTGCATAATTTGAAACAATTCATCTGTAATTCTTTCACTCCCTCCCACCTCTTCAGGCTTCCCCGTTGTTCAATGATTTTTTTAGTAGCTGACAAAACCAGCTCATGGCTTCTAGTCAGCAAACTCTGACAGTGCAGGGAAAAATAATCCCCGCGTTTCAAGGAATCAACACATGCTCTAAGCCACTTCCCTACACTCCTTCAGGACTGTTTTGCAATTCAATATTAGAGTAAGACAATAACTCATTCACAGTGGGCATGCATTACGTTTTCAGGTGTGGGAGATGTCATATATCTTAACTTTGGAAAACCACAGTAGTTAAAGGACATTTTAGATGAAGAGGAATCGGCGTGCAATTAAAAAGGCAGGGGCATCAGAGTTACAGGTGGCTTGGGTTCCTTCCTGGGCTCTCCTGAGCCTCCATTCCTTCAAAGCTAAGGATGATTATATGTTGTCCTGGTAATTTGACTCTTGAGGGGCAGGGGCTGTAGGGCTGGGGGAGGAGTTCTGATTTGTAGCATTGGTCCGTTTCTATTGTGTAAATACTACCATCACGGCTGATTTCAACGAATTCAGTAAAGATGCAGATACAAAATTAACATACAAAGTTCAGTAGCGTTTCTATACACTAACAATGAATTTTCTGAAAAAGAAACAAAGATGTTGATCTCCCTGATAATAGCATCAAAAACGATAAAATACTTAAGAATAAATTTAATCAAGGAGTTTGTGAAAGATCTCTACTCTGAAAACTACAAGATATTGAAAGAAATTGAAAAAGACACAAATAAGTGGAAAGGTATTCTGTGTTCATGGACTGGAAGAATTAATATTGTTAAAATGTTAATACTACCAAAAGCCATCTATAGATTCAATGAAATTCCTATCAAGATTCCAATGGCAATCTTTACAGAAGTAGAAATAACATTCCTAAAATTTATATGGAACCACAAAAGACCCTGAACAGCCAAAGAAATTCTGAGAAAGAACAAAGCAGGGAGGCATCACACTCCCTGATTTCAAGCTATAATATAAGGCTATAGTAATCAAAACAGTATGGTACTGGCATAAAAACAAACAGACCCATGGAACAGAATCAAGAGCCAAGAAAATTACCCAAATATATACAGTCAACTAATATTTTGACAAGGGAGCCAAGAATACTCAAGAGAGAAAAAACTTCGTGCTAGGATAATAGAATATTCACATAAAAGAATGAAACTGGAGGCTTCTCTGGTGGCACAGTGGTTGAGAGTCCGCCTGCCGATGCAGGGGACACGGGTTCGTGCCCCGGTCCGGGAAGATCCCACATGCCTCGGAGCAGCTAGGCCCGTTAGCCATGGCCGCTGAGCTTGCGCGTCTGGAGCTTGTGCTCCACAATGGGAGAGGCCACAACAGTGAGAGGCCCATGTACTGCAAAAAAAAAAAAAAAAAAAAGAACAAAACTGGACCCCCGTCTTACACTATTGACAAAAATTAACTTGAAATGGATTAAATATAAGACCTGAAACCAGGTCTAATTTCTTTCTGGAAGAAAACAGGAATAGAGTTCCCTGACTCAAGCTTTGGGAACGATTTTTTGGATATGACACCTAAAGCACAAGCAAGGAAAGCAAAAATAAAGAAGTGAGACTATACCAAACTAAAACACTTCTGTCAATGAGCAAAAGAAACTATCAATAATGTGAAAAGGACTTCCCTGGTGGCGCAGTGGTTAAGAATCCGCCTGGCAATGCAGGGGACATGGGTTCAATCCCTGGTCCAGGAAGATCCCACATGCCGTGGAGCAACTAAGCCCGTGCACCACAACTACTGAGCCCGCGCACTATAGCCCACGAGCCACAACCACTGAAGCCCACGTGCCCCAGAGCCCACAAGCCACAGCTACTGAAGCCCACGTGCCTAGATCCCGTGCTCCAAACAAGAGAAGCTACCTCAACGAGAAGCCTGCACACCGCAACAAAGAGTAGTCCCAGCTCACCGCAACTAGAGAAAGCCCGCGCGCAGCAACGAAGACCCAATGCAGCCAAAGGTAAAATAAAATAAATTTATAAAAATAATGTGAAAAGACAACCTACAGGATGGGCAAAAATATTTGCACACCATATATCTGATAAGGGGTTAATATCTAAAATACATAAAGAACTCATACAATTCAGTAGCAGAAAACTAAATAACCCAATTAAAAAATGGGAAAAGGACCAGAATAGACATTTTTCCAAAGAAGATTCACCAAAGGCCACATGAAAAGATGCTCAACATCACTAGTCATTAGGGAAATGCAAATTAAAAACACAACAAGATACCACCTCATGCCTGTGAGAATGGCCATCAACAAAAAGACAAGAGATAAAAAATGCTGGCATGGATGTGGACTGTTGGTCCTTGTGCACTGTTGGTGGGATGGTAAATTGGTACAGCCGCTATGGAAAACAGTATAAAGGACCTTTGAAAATTAAAAATAGAGCTACCATATGATCCAGCTATTCCACTTCTGGGTATTTTTGCATAGGAAACAAAAACCCTAACTCGAAAAGATACATGCACCCACATGTTCACAGAAGCACTATTTACAACAGCCAAGACATGGAAGCAACCTAAGTGTCCATCGATGGATGAATGCATAAAGAAGTTGTGGGCCGTGTGTGTGTGTGCATGTATGAACATTATTCAACCATAAAAGGGAGAAAAATCCTACCGTTTGCAACAACATGGGTGGACCTTGAATGTATTATGCTAAGTGAAATAAGTCGGACAGAAAATGACAAATACTGTATGATCTCACTTATATGTGGAGTCTTAAAAAAAACCAAACTCAGAAAAGAGATCAGACTTGGGGTTCAGAGGCGGAGGGTTGGAGAGGGGCAACTGGAGGTGAAGTAACTTCCCCAACTGCATGGGTAGGAAAGTGGCAGTGCTGGGGCTGGAACCCAAGGCTGTGTAGCCTCCGAGGCCACAGCTTTAACCATTCACTCTTCTACCTCACGCCCCTACATCACTCAAGTCAAACAGCTGGAAGTTCAATTTGGTCCTCAAGTCCTGCGCTCTCCCTCCTACGCGTGTTATAAATCTGCCACGTCCTCTCTACTCCAGCGCATCACTCTTAGTTCTGGCACTTGTAACAGCTCACATGGACTACTGCAACAGGAAGCAGCTCCCTGCTTCCCGGGGGACACTGTCAGTAGATCCCCTATAATGTCCCCAGCCTCTTTAAAAATCAGTGTCTCAGCAAGTCACTACATTACATTACACTGTTCAGTGCCTCCTCATCACCCACATGGTTCTCAAACCTCAGCGTGCAGAAGCATCGTGGAGCTGGTAGAATGCAGATTCCTGGTCCCTCTCCCAGAGATTCTGATTCTGTAAATGCAGTATGGAATTCAGGAATTCTCATTTTTACCAAGCACCCCAAGGAATTCAAGTGCTTTATGGGAAACACAGGTATACAGAACAAAGTCTCAGCTCCTTTGCAAGGAAACAGAACCTCTTCTCTGCTATCTTACTTCGTTTAACACTCCAGGTAATGGAATTATTTACAGTTCCTCGAAACTACTTAGTTTCTCATCTTCTTTCCCTTCATCTAAACCTCCCTTTTCCTCCTTTCATCTGACAGCCTCTTTCTCTTTCAAGGCCAGCTTTGGTTTAGATATCATCTCTAGATCCTTCCTTAACTCCTGCTGCTTGCCAGCCTTATCCCCCACCCCACCCCAGCCTCTGAAGGTACGCATACTGAAGGTACCACATTTGTCACACGCCTGTTCCCTTCCAGACTATGGCCTCCTCTAGGTCAGGGTCAGAATCTCACCCCTCCCTTTATACCAGGACCCAGCCACGTATGAGGCACATAGTAGGAGCTCAAACAGCAAGGGCCCATCTAACTACAGGGCTGGATAATCAGGGAGGAAGGTGAAAATGTGAGTCAAAATTACCCCTGGAAATCCTTTATATCGCACAGAAAGTGATGGCTCCCTTTCACAAATACACAAAATTAACACACGTTATTTAGGGTTGTTAAATGAATCCTGATACATGTTTTATGAAAACTATGTAGCTTACGACATGAAATCAGTGCCTCAAGAAGCTCAGTATGTGGGACCAGTTGAGGGAACAGCAGAACCCCAGTTGCCAGCTTATGTGTGTATTTGGATTTGAATGAATTCTGACTTCAGTACATGCAGAGGGGGAGCTGTTCTAATCGTGAATGTGCCAGTATCGTGGAACAACCACCTAACAACCTGACTGTACAGTACAAACAAGCTTAGAGTCCGAAAACAAAGCTATAACTGTAAAAGAAAGTTGAACTCTTCTAATTATTTATATAAACTCTCCCCGTATGTAGCCAACAGTATAGATTTTGAAAAGACAGGTTCTCAGAAGGCCAGTACTGCTTGTCTAATACTGCCTAGCACAGTTCTGTGCATGGGAATACATGTGATGATTGCCCTTGAGCTTGGTGCTTTGTTGCCTGGTCTGTGTGTCCCTGGGCTTCAAAACTGGAATCTGACAGTGGTGAGCAGGAAGTTAAATCATGCAGTAAGTCATGACTTGATTCGATTCAGATAGGCAAAGTACTTAGGCAAAGTGCTCTTGTGGGTTGGGGATTATAAATGATTAAAGATGTCATCTTTGACCTCAAGTAATGCGTAATATCATCAGGAAATAAGACCTCAGCAGAAATAATAATCCACCACAGTGGATTCTAAAATAGAAGGTGGGACTTGAGGGAAGGATAAAATTGGGCAAAGAATTCATGGATGGAGGTGCCCAGGTGTGAAAGCATAGAGGGTGTTCAAGGAGCTGTGGACTCCAACACTCACCTCTCCAGCTCCTCTCCCCAGTGCCCCAGCCACTTTCCACCCCTCCGACCTTTGTTCCCCCTGCATCTTCTCATGGATGTGTCCCCCCTAAAACATTAATCACGTTCACTCCTCTTCCCCTTGCCTTTGTCCTCCACACTGGTCCCTTGCCCAGGATGCCATTTCGACTTGGATAAGTTGTATTGGTCCTTCACGTCTGGTTTAAATTCCTTCTCCTAATCCATGCTATTAGTATTGTGGCCTCTCCCATTGCAGAGCACAGGCTCCGGACGTGCAGGCTCAGCGGCCATGGCTCATGGGCCTAGCCGCTCCACGGCATGTGGGATCTTCCCGGACCGGGGCACGAACCCGTGTCCCCTGCATCGGCAGGCGGACTCTCAACCACTGCGCCACCAGGGAAGCCCTGGAGTTAAGATCTTTAAAGGTGATTAACTTAAAATGAGGCCATTAGGGTGAGGCCCTAACCCAATATGACTGGTGTCTTTCTAAGAAGAGGAAGAAACACCAGGGGGGTGTGCGTGCACAGAGGGACAACCATGAGAGGACAAAGCAGCCAGGAGGCGGCCATCTCCAAGCCAAGAAGAGAGGCCTCCCAAGAAACCAACCTTGCCGCCACCTTTAACTCCAGAACTGTGAGAAAATAAATTTCTGTTGTTTAAGTCAGCCAGTCTGTGGTATTTTGTTATGGCAGCACCAGCATTAATAAACCTGGACCTAGTGCTGTATGCCAGGTACTGTTCTAAGCATTTTACAAATGCTTCAACATTTAAACACCTTCCCACCAGTGCCAGTGAATCACTACGGCTGCATTTCTCAATGGGTAGGAGGGGAGAAGAGTGTATCCCCTTCCCTGTAGGGTGGGAGCTGGGCATTCAGAATAAATATAGTTGGGGGAAAAACACCCTAAGAGATATATCTCTTTTCTCAGGTGAGAATCACAGGTGGAAGGGTGATGATTGATAATTGTAACAATAGTAAAATGATTGCCACCATTAACTGAGCAGTTACTGTACATAGGCAAGTACCAGCCGTATTATAAGAATTCCTTCTCATTTCACCCCCCCAGCAACCTTAAGAATTAGGTAATATTTCATTCCCTTTATTTTACAGAGGAAGAAACCAGGTTAAGAAGGGGCAAGCCAGTTGTCAGCTGGCAAAGAGAATCAGAATCAGACCCAGATCTGGGCCTTTTTCCACTCTGCACACTGCCTGGGAAGTGGACTGGGGTCCCTTGGCTGGGGGAGGGGAGATTCTAAATGCGAGACAGAATTTGTTCTTAATGCAGATCAATGGGGAGCAGCAAGGTCAATTGTTTTAGAAGAAAAGGCAGCAAGGAACACCTAACAGCCTTAATGGCATGTGCAAAAACAATCATTCTCTTTATTTAGCTCCTCCTACATGCCAGGCATTAAGCTTGGAACTGAGTCCTGAGAAGCTGATATTTTTATCTTTTCTTTTTATGGACATGGAAACTGAAGGCCAGGGAAGCTGAGAGACCTGGCCAAGGTTGAAATAAGTGGTAGAACCGGAGTGGCAGGCCTGGGAGGCTCCAATCCTGCGCCTGTCCTGGCCCACCCACTCTGCTTTGGCAGGTATCTCAATGGCTTCTGTACCCACACTGCGTAAACAGCCAGTGAATGCACGAGGGCCTCCATGCCCTGAGTGGAGAGTTTCCTTACCATATCATGGTCTTTACCAAGATTCACCCTAAAGAATAATAAATAATATAGAATACTAAATAATAAAGAGAAATGAATAATAATGGAGTAGCTTTTGCCCAAGAATGCTCCAAGGAGCCTTATTTTCCCAAGATGTTCCATGGAAAAAATTCTATGGTCAGACAAGTTTGGAAGTGCTGCCTGTTATCCCTCCACTGCCTTTGAGACTGCCAGTGTGGCAGTAAAAAGACAAACAAAAAACTGTGCACATCAACAGATTCTAAAGGTACTATAGTAAAAAAAAAAAAAAAAAAATCTGATTCCTTCACTTAAGCTAAGCTTTCCCCAATCTTTCTGAACCACAGAATTGTTTTTCTACACGTGTCAGTGAACATACCTCGCAGCCTCTTTTTAGATATACTGCATTGTAGGACTGAAGAAGCAGAAAGAGAAGCAGGCTGGAGCCACTTTTGGATATGGTAGCTAACATGCTGACTTTTTTCTTAAGAATGATCAAATTGTGGGGACTTCCCTGGCGGTCCAGTGGTTAAGACTCCATGCTTCCACTGCAGGGGACATGGGTTCGATCCCTGATCAGGGAACTAAGATCCCACATGCCGTGTGGGACAGCCAAAAAATAAATAAATTTTTAAAAATTATCAAATTGTTGGCTGTTTACGTTTAGTTTGCTTTCTATTGAGAAAATAAACAGCTTCAAAACATCTGACGCAATAAATCTGACAAGGGAAGGGCTATTTGCATCCCCAAATCTCGTGGCTCATCCTAAACCTTCTTGCTTCCATTTCGCCCCAACACCATTCCATTCTCCAGGTTTCCACCCACCCCTTTCTCTTCGGGGCTGCTCTCCAGCTACAGGCGACTGGACATGACAACTTGCAATGCACCATGTCCCTCACCCCCCGTCCTTACAATGAGGAAGCAGTGACAGGAAGGCATCAGACCCTCTGCCCACAGTTATAGCCCACGCTGGCAAATTCCAGAGAGATGAGTGAACTTATGTGGTAGAAGTATCTCTCTGCCTTGGGGTTAGGCAGGAGTACTCTAGACATTCCCACAGGGGGGCGGAGGGGAAGGTTGCCAACAGTTCCTTTAAAATGTCCAGATTATGTACACAGTGCTATATTTAAAATAGCACAGGGAACTCTACTCAGTATTAGGTAACAACCTAAATGGGAAAAGAATTTGAAAAACAATATATACATGTATATGTATAACTTTGCTGTACACTTGAAACTAACACAACATTGTTAATCACCTATGCTCCAATATAAAATAAAAAGTAAAAAAATCTGCTACCAAAAAAAAAGTCCAGATTATGAGTGCTGTGATTTTTCTAATTCTCTTTTTGCTTATTTTCAGTTTCTAATTTTCCATAATGAATGTGCAGCACTTGTGTGTTAAGGAGGAGGAGGGAGAGGGGGGAAGAACGGGAGAGAGGCGGGGGGGGGGGGGGGGGGGAGAAGGAGGGGGGGAGGGGGGAGGGGGGAGGAGGGGAAAATAAATCATAAAATCTCCGGAGAAGGAGACTGCATGAGCTCACCTAATAAAATACACGCGTATCTCGTCAGCCTTAGTTGTGACCTGCAAAGCTGCAATTTGCAACACTTTCCCAGTCACCCCTTAACCAAAGCAAAGCTCAGAATTCAGGTGCAGCGCCGCCTCCCCCTTACCCACGCGGAAGATCAGATCGTCTTCGATGGGATTCTCTTTTCGTTTCCCGGTGCTGTACATGCTAGCGGGTCTCTTCACAGCCTTCTGCTTCACATGGCCGCTCCCCGGGGACTTTACGCGCCTCTTCACGCCCTCAGTGGTGGGGGACACGTCCGCCGACCGGATCACCTTCAGCTTAAACGGGCTGCCGCGGATGTGCTGGTCGTAGAGCCGCAGGGACAGGGTGAAGTCGCCCTCTTTCTGTACTGTGTACAGGAACTCGTACGTGCCGTTCTTGTTGTCCAGGATCTCCCCGTCCGCCACGCTGCCGTCGGGCGTGCTCAGCTCCGCCGTGATGTAGGCGTTGCCCGTTTTGCACAGCTCGCCGTCTTTGTCCTTGGTTGTTATGGTAACGGACATGGGCTGCCCGATGATGGTCTGCCGCAGCCCCTCGCCCGTGGCCACCGTCTCGGAGGCGACGGCGTTGGTGGTTAAAATCGTCCCGAGGTTGTGGATGGACTTCTTGAGCCCCTCGGTCTCCACGATGAAGTCCAGCTGGTCGTTTTCTCGCGGGTGCAGCGGAAAATCCTGGTCCGCCAGTTCGTTCAGCTTCTCGCTCATCTGCTTCTTCACAAGCAGCACCTCCGTCTCCGTGCCGTGGTTGAGGGCCTGCGCCGTGAAGCTGCTGCAGCTCTTGATACTCTCCTGCCCCTCAAGCAGAGTATCCAGCTGCGACTGGAGGACCTGCGGGGAAACCAAGCCGGGTGAGCTCTTCCCAGGGCGCCCGGGCCCGCACCTGCCCGCGCTCTTGGCCCCCGGCAGGGGGTGTTCGGTTTAACCCAGCGAACCTCGTTCTCACGCTGAATCCTAAATCGCTTACCAGTCCCTTCTCTTTCCCTTCCTCCTCGCCTGTCTCTCCCACACACATATTTACGGGGTCATGTGTCTTGGATAGGCGCAAGCAGAAATGTCACCGACAGCTTGGCAGCCAGATTGCTATGCCTGACATCTGAAATTTTATTCATTATTCAGTATCTTTGTCTAATGTCCAAAGCTTCCCTGTCACCACCTAAAGGAACAGAAACCAGACAAACGAAAACTCCACACCTGAATATCGGAAGCTTTCATCCCTGGTTTTGTGATGGGATGTGCAGAGTTAAACAAAGGCTGAAAGGGTTCACTCTGAAGTTGACTAACAGGTTGGTGTGGGTGAGAGAGCAATTAAGAGACGATTAGACATTATAATTAAGGAAGGAAAACAATCCAGTTTAACCCTAAATCCTGAAAGCATTACTTTATATTCAACTTTGCCTTGTGTCAAGTTATCAAGTGGTACTTAAGGCCACAGAATCATAGTTCTGCTGAAAACAGGAAGGAAGAAATAGCTGGATAAGCCACTAAATAAAAACTGCTGTTTAGTGAACAACAGTGACACTTAACCCATTTGAGTCCCCTTTACCGCTGGTAGAACACAGTAAGCTAGCGCCAGGGAGGCCCCCGATAGTGCACCTCTGACAGGATGTCTGTAGGAAAGGGTGGAGTCTTACTTTGTGTTTGAGACCATAGTTGACTTCCAGCTCCATAAGCAGCACGCTCTTGCGCACATTTAAAGTCTTCTGGAGCTCATCAAAGGTAGAATGGATGTCATCCACAATGCTGGCCTTTTGGTCGGTTAACTGATGGATGATTTCTGAGATGAACTGAAGAGCAGAATCTATTTCTGGGAGCCTGGAAGACAGTTATCAGAGGTGGTTATTATAATAAGATCCACACGGAAATAGTAAAAAATAAAAAAAAAACTATCCAAACACTATATTTTGTCAAGAAACATCTTCTGTGCCTTTCATCATCTTTAAAAAGTAATAACTGAAGAACAGAGTGAATAAGACATGACATAATTACTGCCTTTGAGAGAAGAGATTTTGAGGGTCCACGTCTATTTCAATCTACCTCAATCATTTAATTTAAAAAATTGATGGTACAAAGCCTCGAAGCTCTCAGAACCCCATGGCTTTTTCTCACACTCTAAATCAGCTGTTCTCTACAATGGATAAACAACAAGGTCCTACTGTAGAGCACAGAGAACTATATTCAATATCCTGTGATAAACCACAATGGAAAGGAATTTTTAAAAAAAGAATGTATATATATATGTATAACTGAATCACTTCGCTGTACAGCAGTAATTAACACAATATTGTAAATTAACTATACTTCAATAAAAAAATAAGAAGAAAAAGAAAAAAATAAATCAGGCGTTCTCTAACTTGACATATTGATATTTTGGGCCAGATAATTCTTTGTTGCAGGCGGCTGTCCTGTGAATTGTAGGATGTTTAACAGCAACCTTTCCTCTACCCCTCCCCCCAACACAGCTGTGACACCAGATTGTCTCCAGGCATTGCCAAATGTCCCTTGGGGGGTATCATCGCCCTTGGTTGAGGACCACTGGCCTAAATATATAGCTGTATCTTTTTACCCAATCACATGAAAAACTTATCCAAACTCAGAGTTTCCTGGGAATTTCTTGCAAGTTTCCAAGTTCTTTTAATTAGTATAGAATAGCCACACTTTTCTCACTTCAACTTTTGGTAAAGATATTTATTTTCATTTTGCTGTTTATTTCCTCTCTTTGGTCTTTCTCATGCATCACACAGCTACTCTGTTTCTTCATTTCCATGCCAAATAAAGAGCCTGGAAGCAGGGAAGGAGAAGGAAAATTGAGCACTTGCTGCTCAGGACCATTTTGCTGGGCTCAGATAGAGATGAGCCAGTCACAGTCGGCACAGTGGCTTCTAAGTGTGTCAAGAACAGTAGCTAAGAAAGGCTCTTCAGACAGCCTGGTTTCAGGCACAAATTTCAGAGATCTCCTGAGAGTGTATTTTCCTCGAGTATATTTTGTTCCTTTAATCATACTAAGGTACTAAAAGGAAAACCACCACTCATAACAAAAGGGGGTTGGAATTTTACCAAGGGGCAGGGGATGACCCTCATCACTCACTAGTTTATGACTACAGCCCTATGATCAAAGGACAGTTTATTTAGGTGACATGAATCTTCTATCCCACTGGGACACGAGACCCTGAGGCCACAGGCGGCCCGTCAGGAGCCAGGCAGAGGTATGCACACCTTTTGTTGACAGCGTCCAGCTGGACCTGGAGTGAGGCCTTGTGCTGCTCCACCACGTCCTTGAGGGGGACTGTGGGGTGTTCCGCATGCTCCCCCTCCGTGCACTCCCGACACATGGCAGTCTCGCAGGACTGGCAGTAAAAGTCCATCACCTGCGGGTGACACAAGAGCAATTCCAGGTTTGGTGCCAGTGACTGAGTGCTGACCACGCACTAAGCCTTCACTTGCACTCTCTCAGTTAATTCTCACAGCCTCCCCAGGATGTGGGCAGTATTATATCCAGTTTCACAGGAGAAAAGGAAAGATAAATGTTTATGTTCCAGGTCTCGAACAGAGGCGGATCGGGCTCCAAAGCTGTCGCTATGGCCACAAAACCAGCTTTTCTTGGCCACTCCCCTAAGACAGAACAGTATAGGGCTTTGGTACTCAAACTTTTTGGTCTCAGGACCCCTTTCCACTCTTTATACATGATTGAGGATTCCAAATGCTTTGTGTTTATATGAGTTATATCTATAGCTATTTATTAGGTTAAAAATGGAAACTGAGAAACATTCAAAATATTGATTAATTTATCAAAAGCAAAAATAAATGTTAACATTAATAATATATGAAAAGTATATTTTGCAAAACAAAAATTTTGTGAGGAGAATGGCATTGCTTTTCATATTTGTAAATCTCTTCAGTGTCTGGCTTCATAGAAGACAGCTGGATTCTCATATCTGCTTCTGCATTCAATCTGTTTTGCTAGCACATATAGTAGAGTCTCTGGAAAATGCCACTGAATACTCTTGAGAGGTTGAGAGTAAAAAAGGTAAATAGGGCTTCCCTGGTGGCGCAGTCGTTGCGAGTCCGCCTGCCGATGTAGGGGACGTGGGTTCGTGCCCCGGTCCGGGAAGATCCCACATGCCGCGGAGCGGCTGGGCCCATGAGCCATGGCCACTGAGCCTGTGCGTCCAGAGCCTGTGCGTCTCGAGCCTGTGCTCCACAACGGGAGAGGCCACAACAGTAAGAGGCCCGCACAAAAAAAAAAAAAAAAAAAAAAAAAGGTAAATAATGTTTTAGTATTATCATAAATATAGTTTTGACCTTGTGGGTCCCCTGAAAGGGTCTGGAGACCCATGAGAGTTCCTGGATTGCACCTTGAGAACGGCTACTCTTTGGATAAGAGATGAGCTGGATGCAACAGTTTGCATCCTGGCTCCACCACTTACGTGACCTCACCGTGTCTCAATTTTCGCTTTGGCAAATGGAGACAGTCATGTAACGTACTAATCTACTTCACAGGGCTGCTATGAGGATTTGGTAGATTAATATGCACAAAGAACTCAGATGATGCCTGGCATTGGCACGTAGTAAGTTCTTAATAAGTAGTAGCAGTGATGATGGCGGTGATGATATCATTTGCTTACCTGAAAATAAAACCACCTTACCCTGACTGTGGTGAACTCTCGGTATCAATATAACATAAAGCCTGAAGGTTAGTTTCCTTGTGAAGGCATTCCCCTTATTCTCTCATCTGGAAATAACTTCTTCCAATATTGAATTCCCAAAGCACTTGGGGCAGGGGGAATCTTTTTCTTGAAGTATAACACACATACAGAAAATGGCATAAATCCTAACACAGATTGATGGATTTTCATAAAGTGAATGCACCCACTAAAGCAATTTTATTCATACCCCTTTTATGAAATATTTATAAGATTTTAAGTTACTGAGCACTGAAACTGTCTCACCCAGAGCCTAGATAATTCCCTCCACATAGTATGTCTATAATGCCATTGCTGAATGTGTGAACTCTGTGCTGTTTATAAGAGACTCACATTAGGTTGAAAGTAAAAAGATGGAAAAAGATATTCCATGCAAAGAGTAACCAAAAGAGAGCTGGAGTAGCTATTCTAATATTAGACAAAACAGGCTTTAAGACAAAAGTTGTTATAACAGACAAGGACATTATCAACTATACTTCAATTAAAAAAAGGACATTATATAATAATAAAATGGTAAAGCCATCATTTATTAATACATATGTAACCAACAACAGAGTCCCACTATATATGAAGCAAAAACTGACAGAATTGAAGGGAGAAATGGAGAGTTCAATAATAATAGTTGGAGATTTCAATATTCCACTTTCAATAATGATATAACTATTAGACAGAAGATCAGTAAAGAAATAGAGAACTTGAACAACATTATAAACCAACTAGGCCTAACACACACATGTGGAACACTCTGTTCAGTAACAGAAGACACATTTTTGTCAAGTACACACGCAACATCTTCCAGAAGAAACCATACATTAGGTCACAAAAGTCTCAATAAATTTAAAAAGACTGAAGTCATATAAAATATCTTCTCTGGCTACAGTAGAATGAAATTAGAAATCAATAACATAAGGAAATCTGGAAAATTAACAAATACGTGGAAATTAAATAACACAAACATAATGAGTCAAAGAAGAAATTACAAGGGCAAGTACAAAATATTTTGTTTTGTTTTGTTTTGTTTTTGCATTACGTGGGCCTCTCACTGTTGTGGCCTCTCCCGCTGCGGAGCACAGGCTCCGGACGCACAGGCTCAGCGGCCAGGGCCTCTGCGGCATGTGGGATCTTCCCGGACCGGGGCACGAACCCGCGTCCCCTGCATCGGCAGGCGGACTCTCAACCACTGCGCCACCAGGGAATCCCCAAAATATTTTGAGATGAATAGAAACACAACATATCAAAACTTATGACAGTGCTCAGAGCAAAATTTATAGCTGTAAATGTCTACATTAAAAAGAAGATCTCAAATCAATAACCTAGGCTTCCACCTTAGAGAACTAGAAAAAGAGGAACAAATTAAACCCAAAGCAAGCGGAAGAAAGGAAATAAAGATTAGTGTGGAGATCAATAAAATGGAGAATAGAAAAACAATAGAGAGAATCAATGAGCCAAAAGTTGGTTCTTTGTAAGAATCAACAAAATTGACAAACAGAATACTATGGACTGTTGTATGTCAATAAATCAAATAACCTAGATAAAATGGATAAATACCTAGAAACACAGAAACTACCAAAACTAACTCAGAGAAGAAATAGAACATATGAATAGACCTACAATAAGTAAAGAGATCAATCAATATTCAAAATACCTCCAACAAAGAAAAGTCCAGGGCGAGATGGCTTCACTGGTGAATTCTACCAAACATTTCAAGAAGAATTAACACCAATCCCCAAACTCTTCAAAATTAGAAGAGAAGGGAACATTTCCTAATTCATTAGGCCAGTAATATACTGACACCAAAGACATCACACAAGAAAAGAAAATTAAATACTAATAATCCCTATGAATATAGATGCAAAAATCCTTAACAAAATACTAGTAAACTGAACCCAGCTGCATATTAAAAAGATTAAACACCATGACCACGTGGGATTTATTCCAGGAATGCAAGGGTAGTCCACATACAATAATCAATATATGTAATACACCACGCTAATAAGATGAAGGGGAAGAATCCCACATGATCAGATCAGTAAATACAGAAATAGGATTTGACAATACCCAACACCCTTTCATGATAAAAAAAAAAAACAAAAAAAAACACATCATATTAGAAATAGAAGGAAAATTCCTCAACTTGAAAAATGGCATCTGCAAAAACCCCACAGCTTACTTAATGGTGACTCCCTCCTAAGATCAGGAATATGACAAGGATGTCCACTTTTGCCACTTCTATTCAACAATGTTCTGGAAGTTTTAGCCAGAGCGTATAGGCAAGAAAAATAAAATGCATCCAAACTGGAAAAGAAGAAGTAAGAATTTCTCTATTCAGAGATGACATATATGGACAATCCCAAAGAATGTACACATGTGCGCATGCACACACACACACTATCAGAACTAACAAATGAATTCAGCAAAGCTTTAGGATACAACATCAACAAACAAAAATCAGTTGTATTTCTATACACTAGCAATGAACAATCCAAAAATGAAATTAAGAACATTCCACTTATAATAGCATCCAAAAGAATACAAAATACTTAAAGAATAAATTTAACAGAGAAGGTACAAGACTCGTACACTGAAAGCTACAAAATATTGTTGAAAGAAATTAAAGAATACCTAAATAATGGAAATACATGGAAAGATATCCCATGCTCATGAACTGGAAGACTTAATATTGTTAAGAGGGCAATATTCCCAAATTGATCTACAGATTCAATGAAATATCTATCAAAACTCCAACTTCTTTTTTCACAGAAGTGAACAAGCTATTCCTAAAATTTATATAAAATTACACTGGTACCCTGAATAGCCAAAACAACTTTCAAAAGAAGAACAAAATTGGAAGCCTCACACTTCCCTATTTCAAAACTTACTACCAAGCTAGAGTAATAAAAATTGTGCATTACCAGCATAAGGATAGGCATATAGATCAATGGAATAGAATTGAGAGTCCAGAAATAAAACCATACATTTATGGTCAACTGATTCTTGAAAAGCGTGCCAGGACCACTCAATGGGGGAAAAGAGTCTTTTCCACAAGGGACATCAAGACCACTGGATATCTATGTGTAAAAGAATGAAGTTGAAACCTTACCTCACTCCATATACAAAAATTAACTCAAAATAGATTAACAACCTAAATGTAAGAGCTAAAACTATAAAAATCCTAGAAAAAAAACATAGGGTTAAATTTTCATGACCTTGGACTTGGCAATAGATTCCTAGATATGATGCCAAAAACACAAGCAAAAAAAGAAAAAGTAGATAAATTGGACTTCATCAAATTAAAAACTTGTGTATCAAAGGGCAGTACCAGGAAAGTAAAAAGAATGGGAAAAATATTTCCTAGCTATATATCTGACAACGATGTAGTATCCAGAACATACAAAGAACCCCTGCAACTCAAGAACCCAATTCAAAAATTGTCAAAGGAATTAAATAGACATTTCTTCAAAAAGGGTAAACAAATGGCCAATTTTCGCAGGAAAATACTCTAACATCATTAGTCACTAGGAAAATGCAAATAAAAACCGCAGTGAGACACCACTTCACACCAGCTTGGAGGGCTAGACTCAAAAAATCAGATAACAAGTGTTGGTGAGAATGTGAAAAAATCAGAACTCTCATACTTTGCTGGTGGGAATATAAAATGGTGTAATTCTATGAAAACAGTTGGCACTTCCTCAAAGGTTAAACATTACCGTATGACCCAGCAATTCCACTCTCCTAGGTATCTACCCAAGAGAACTGAAAACGTATGTCCACACAAAAACTGTACATGAATGTTCATAGCAGCATTATTTATAATAGCCCAAAAGTGGAAACAACCCAAATATCCATCAACTCATGAATGGATAAACAAATTATGGTATAATATTTAGCCATACAAGAGGAATGAAGTTCTGATATACACTGCAATATAGATGAACCTTGAAAATATTATGCTAAGTGATAGAAGCCAGACTCAAAAGGCCACATATTGTAGAATTCCATTTATATCAAATGTCCACAATGGACAAATCCTTAGAAACAGAAAGCAGGCTGGTGGGTGCCAGGGGTTGGGGTGTCGGGAAGGGATGAGGAATGGCTGCTTAACAGGTATGGAGTTTCTTTGGGGGATAATGAAAAACTTCTGGAATTAGGTAGTGGTGATGTTTGGACAACCTTTTAAATATGCTAAAAGCCATTGAATTGTACACTTAAAAGGGGTTAAAATGTTGAGTTTTACGTTAAGTGATTTTAACCTCCATTTTAAGAAACTGATTGCATCTTTGAAGAGATAGCAACAGACCTGGGTAGTTGTCCCTGGTTCTGTATCTTGGATGTTTCTTGGGAAGTAAAGGCCCTGAAATCATTTTGAAGCATCTACAACTAGTCATTCTCTAATGCTTGTGCTCAGGTTCTGACAGCTTTGACTCAAGCTGAGACTTCATTGTGGGAGGTGAGCAACTCAGTTGAACTCATCCATCTTGGGTGAGAGGACACTGGTGCTCCCAAGGGTGGGTGGGCCAGAGCCCAGGATGAGCTTGTTGTTGTTGACAGGTAGTCACCATTTGTGTTCATTAGAAGAGGAGATGGCAGGACCATATGCATAATAACGTGCTGAAAAGGATGGTCAGGGCCTTGTAGCCACCACCACCACCACCCACCCACCCCCCGCCAGGATTCTGGAAGTGGGGGCTGGAAGGCAGGGCATTCTTAATGAGGATCTCTCCTTTGCACCTCTTAACATGCTTGTTAGAAAGGCACCTAAGCCAGCAACAACAGGGCTTAAGGATCATTTGTGTTCTGGGACTTTGAGGCATGAGCTCAAATGTCTGCTTTAAGTGCAAAGAACCTCTTAAATCACTAACCATTATTCCCATTTTTCTTTGTATTTGAACAATGCAGCCATGGCAGTTTAATTAGAAGACAGATAGTGTCACAGCACTTAAAGTAAATGACAGGCATTCACCCACATGTGCTAATCAGCACCAGGCAGTTTATGAGGGCAACATCCTGCTTCATTGTTAATTGCCCGATTTTATTGAATCATTTGAATTGTTTTTAAAGATTTACCCATGGCAATTAACCGCAGCCATTTATCTGTAATATTGCATGCATTTGACTTGAATAGGCAGTGAGGACCCCCGTTTCAGAGCATCAGCAGAGAACTCCTACAATCTATGGTGGAACAATAGAATGATTCAAGACATGCAGTAAATTTTCCAGGGCCTCTTGCTAGTTTATACGTTTTATGATTCCAAAGACTCATAATGACCCAGCATAGAAAAGGTGCTCAAAACACACTTTAAATAGCTTCATTCACCTCCAGGAGGATCCAATTCTTTAGAGTTAATTTTTAATGTGATTTGATGTGATATGTTTGGTAGAGAAACAGGGAACATTTCAACCTAAAGGCTTCTTTACCTTTGCTGGAATTAGCATCTCTGTGACTGTTTCTTCTTAGCAGCCTATGGCATCCAAGGGTCTCTATTCCTCAGGCATTCTCAGGAAATACATCTTTAGGAATTCTTTGTGAAGCTTAACATTTATTTTCTCCTATGATTATTAACTGTTTATAGATCTCCTGTGAATTTTTCAAGTTCTAGGCTCATTTTCTTTTGTGATATTCAATCTTTTTCTTAGTAAGTAAGTGCTCTTACACGGTAAAAGTTTGCTGGGGTATTTTATTTTATTTATTTATTTTTTTAAAAAAATATTTATTTATTTTGGCTGCGCCATGTCTTCCTTGAAGCACGTGGGATCTTCTTTGCGGAATGCGGACTCTTAGTTTCGGTATTCACGGGGGATCTAGTTTCCCGATCAGGGATCGAACCTGGGTCCCCTACATTGTGAGAGCGAAGTCCCACCCACTGGACCACGAAGGAAGTCCCTGCTCAGGTATTTTAAATAAGAATTTTACAGCTACTTTCATAAACTGAATGAGTCATAGTTTTCTTCTTGTTCGGTCTTCACTAGATTTTGGTGTCAGAGTTAATGAGTATATCATAGGTGAATTTGGTAGCTTCCTATCTTTTCTTATGATCCAGAAGTATAAATACTATGAATCATATCTGTTTTATACAGGTTTGAAGGCATTCAGTTTTAAATGAACTTTCACCAGTTTCCTTCAAGATTATAGGTCTATTTGGGTTTTCTTGATCATTTGTAGTTTCCTAGATAATCATCCACTTCATTCAAACTTTCACTATATTAGCCTTTAGCACAGAGAATTGATCTACTAATTTTAAAATCTTCTTTTTATCTATACAGATATCTCTTTATTAGTCCCAATTTGACTTATTTATATTTACCCTTTGGTGCTTTATCAGATGTCAGATTATTTCATTAATTAAAAAAAATTCAGCTCTTGGATTTATTCATCAACACAATTATTTCATTATTTTCAAACTCTCCAAGGTTATCTTTACTATTTTCTTTTTTTCGTGTGCCATATATTTATTTCAATGTTCTTTTCCTAACTTCTTGAAATGAACTCTTTTTAAATAAAATACTTAAACATATAAAATTTCCTGAGTATAGATAATGACTTTATCTTATACATTTAATAGATAAAGCTTACACTTTCAACATTTTGTAAATAGTCTAATTTTGCTATTTTTTCTTTGATTAAATAATTATAAACTTTTAAAAAAGATTTGGGGTTTCTTCTGTAACATATGTTACTAGTGTAATTTTATTGCATTGTGGTGCAGGAACTTGGTCTACACAATGGAAAAATACAGTGATTTTTAAAAAATTACCTATTATATGATCAATTTGAATGGCTCAAATTCTCACAATCTTAATAGCTTAGTTGAACAGATTTTAGTATATGCCTTTTTATTAGTGGGAAGCAGATTCTCAAGTGAAAGAATACTCTTTTCTCTGAAATTCATCCTTCCTTCTCCAAGTCCATTGATGCTTTTCTTGTTCTACCCCTTATCATCTCGCATTTGGACAACTCAATACTAAACTCAATTGGTGGTGCAGCCTCCAGTCTCTGCTACGCTATTCCTCCACAATGCCATTAACATACCCATCTCCTGTTTAAAAGGTTTTAATGCTTCTCCACTGCTTATGGAATTTAGGTCAAACCTTTCCTCGATGACATTCTTAGCTCGTCACAGTTTCTCCCCTCTATCTTTCTAGACTCATCCTGTATTCTCCAGCCCACCTATGCTCCCATCACCACTGGGGCATCTCCATGCTCTAGCTGTGCTGAGCTGCAAGCTCATTCCTGAATTCCACGACACTCTTGCCTTTACTTACTGATGTAATCTTTTCAGTTGCCATTATTTCTCATTCCACACGATTGTCCTTTACACCCCAAATTTGGACCAGTGTCTACAGTAGATCTCCTAAAGTTTCTAAAACTTTACTCCCCTATCAAGTCAGATGTCCAGAGAGCCCTACCTGGACTACTCTTGAAGGGGACTCAGGTACCTGATGGAAATGCCTTCCCAGACTAGTATTTAGAACGTGAGCCCCAGAAGGAGACAGCCTTAGCATTCACTAAGAGCCAGTGTGAGAAGCGGTCATAAGAGGGCACGCTTTAAAGTTCCTTTTGCAAAACTTACATGGTAACTCTCCCTTGGAGTACAGTGTGCAGAAAATCTACAGTTATCGATAGCCCGGTGTGCTTTCGATTAAATAATTAAGGATATGTAATCCACGATGTCTCTCTTGTTTTGGCTAGCAAAACGCTCAGGAGGCTATTTCCTCCTGGTCTAGCTTTTATGATGTGTCAACTAGCTGTGTTACTTAAACTGTTCAAGTCTCAGTTTCTTTATCTATAAAATGAAGGTAACCAGTACCAATTTACACAGAGTGGTGTGTGAGAAGCCTAGCATGGTGTCCGGCCATTTGTTTAAAAATATGTACTACTGACTTCTGAGAGACTGAATATAAAAATGCACACGGACCATACAAAAATAAAACTCTGACCCACAACTTGCCCAAGAAACCAACCCCCTTATCCACAATGAAACAAACCAGGAAGCCAGCCTGCTATAAGTCAGACTGCAATCTCTGTTAACAATCCAAAAAGCTAAACAATAACTTCTGTACCAATTGACCCCAAATGGCTAGGACTTGATAATTAACAGCTTCTATAATTTTTGTCCCTCTTCTGACTTAGGACCAACCAGAGAAAGCCAAATCTGCACCCCTAAGCAGTCACGTAGGATGTCCCCCTTCTAATTAGTTGGCCCCCAGCTTCTCCATGCCAAACACTCCCAATCAGGGCACAGCTGAAGCCTCCCCTTTTTTCTACTACAGAGCTTTCCCGCTCCTCTGCCTGACTTTGAGTCTCTGACAAAACACAAGTGATGGTCTGACTCCTTGTTACAGCAAGTGCTGAGTAAATAGCCTTTGCTTTTCCTCATTTGGTTGGTCTCTGTTTGTATGTACACTTCCATGTGTAAGATGCTGTGCTGAGTGCTAGGGGTATAATGATGAACATGGTTCCTCCCTCTTGGAGCTCACTTTGTACAAGGAAAGCCAGCAGATACACAGCTGGAGGCAGGCAGAACACAGCAAATGTCATGAAGGGAATCAAGACATGGTATGATGGTGGGAAACCGTGTGTCAGAGGCGTTCTGCCCTAGAGAGTGAGCTAGAGAGGACTGCCTGGTGTAGAAATTTGAGCTGAGACATGGAGGATGAGAATGAGCTGGCCACATAAATAGGGAACGTAGAGCGTTCCAGGCCTGAGGAACAGACAGCAGCCAGGGCCCAAGGTAGGAAACCACTTGGCAAGTTCTAGGAGGCCAGTGACACTGCAGCACAGTGGGTCTATGAGAGGTAGACCAACAGTTATTAGTTACGGCTAATAATTATTGCTTTGCCCTAGGAACCTCATGTTACTTCAGTGGTTTGATTACAGCAGTTTCAAACACTTTTGAAGTGGCCACTACATAAAGAAAAAAATGAAATAAGCCATTAATTAGAAATCATTTTAAAAGCTAATATTTAAAGAGAGCTTACAGTATGCTTTCTATGACTAAAATATTTAATTCTCCAAATAATCCTGTAGGGGAGACTGTTATTACTTTCTTTCTGCATATGAGGAAGTGAGACAGAGGATTTAGTACATTTCCCAAAGCTGACACAGAAAATGAGTGTGAGGAGCAGGATTTGAATCAGGCAGTCTGACTCCAAAGCTGGCAGTGAGCTGCTATGCAATGCTGCCTCTTCAGGCTACATAGCTGCCGTGAATCCATCGTTCGATGGTACACACCGGTCCTCCCGAGTTTATGATGGTTACTGTGTTTGCTGGCAGAAGGAAGTATGTTTGGGATCTACAGGCTATAATCTCTGATCAGGGATTCACATAACTTCAGATTATTTATGATTAAGGAATAGGGTCTAATGGAGCATGAGGAAAATTTCCCTCACAAGAAAAATAAAACACTGTAAATAACATTTTAATAATCATTCTCACTTTGCAGAACTTATCTACTATTAAATCTTTCTCCATAATTTATTACACAGATGTTTGTGGGTCAAAGTATGCCCAGCTTACAAACAGTTGTCCGTTTGCTCTCCTGGGGAAACCAATTTGTGCTAAGTCGGCACAATGAAGACTGATCTTATTATTTAAATAAATTGGGTCAGAGAAAGGAAGCAGGCAAAATAGTCTGAGGACAGGTAAAAAGTGTTTTCAATCACTCATTTTCCAGGTGGAGTTCTGTTTCAGTGTATATACCCTCTGATTGACCAAAGCCTCCCCAAATCAAGCAGCCCCTCGGCCCAGGCAGTGCCTGCAATCCGCTCACTTACATTCCCATCGTGGTTTGGGCAAGAGAGAGGCTTCCCCGCAGCCACAGCGGTGACTGTCTCCAGGATGGAGGACTCCTCAGCATTGCTGCCTGGAGTTCGCTGCAGCACGTCCATCAGGTTTGTGATGAAGAAGTTGTTCTGGAGCGCGGCCACCCCCTTCTCGGGCAGGATGGAGGTCTGGCGGCACACGGGGCAGGAGAGGGTTAGACTGTGGGCGGGAATGTAGTTCTGCAGGCACCTGTCGCAGAAACAGAAGCGGGGCGGTCAGCACAGTGGGGCTCCTGCAGGGGCTACCAGACAGGTTCTCGGTGACTACAGGGCTACTTTGCATAACTTCCGTTGTGGTCTCCTTCACTAGGAAAAGATTAGTTCTGAAGTCAATAGGTCACCTCACATTGCACCAGTCAACTGATCAGATAATCTCATTGACTTTGGTACTGTTTCCTCGAGCTTTGCCACACAGGCAAAGTGTGGTCCACAGGTGCGCATCACTGGCCTCAACGGGGAGCTTGGAAGAAACGCAGACTCGCAGGACCCACTCCAGGCCTGATGAATCAGATTCCCAGGCGATGTGTATGCACATTTAAGATTGAGAAGCACTGATACCTAGTATGGCGTTCACAAATTTGTGGACTTTTACACAAATTGGAAGAAACATGTCACAATTTTTCTGCTAGCGCTGAAACTCTTTTTACATACAAAATCATAAGCAGATTTCAGATGTTAAAAACACATCGAAGTGGAAATGTTTGTTTGAAACAGGGACGGGACACCCAGAGTCCCACCAACACCATCTCTTCTTAAGAGCCTCTCCTTAAGAGCCATCAACTTAATTCATTTAATTAGCGAAATGTATAGCTAATACAGTTGACCCTTGAACAACGCGCGAGTTAGGGGTGCCGACCCTTGGTGCAGTGGAAAATCCGAAGATCCACGTATAACTCAGAGCCAGCCCTCCAATTTCCCAGTTCCTCCACATCCGGGGTTCTACACCTGCAGATTCAACCAACCACAGATCTTGTCATCCTGTAATACTGACTACTGAAAAGAATCCGCATATGAGTAAACCCATGCAGTTCAAACCTGTGTTGTTCGGGGGTCAACTTTACTTCCAGTAATCCTGTGATCACTTTTAAATGTATGAGGAAAGACAGGCAGAGAGAGGGTAAGTTACTTGCCCAAGGGACTTAGGCCGTCAGAGGCAGAGTGGTTGCTCAAACGCAGGCAATTTGGCACCAGAATCTAAGCTCGACGTCACTACAACGTTTCCCAGTTTCTCCAACAAATTTGAAAACCTCTGATTTCGCCCCATTTCTCTTATTTTGCAGATGGGGAAACTAACATCAAGGAGGTTAAATGACCTTCCCTATGTCACACAGTAGATAGCACTGAATCAATACCAGAGATGAAACAGCTTTTGCTAAGGTCACTCACTAGCAACATCTAAATCTAATACACATTTTTTGATTCTGTCATTCATCAAGCTTGAGCACTGCCTCCCCACCCCTCCTTTTTATGAAACTTTATCTTTCCTTGGTTTCCGATACCACACTCACCTCGTTCTCCTTCTGCCTGCTCTCTTTTCTACTGAGTCAATATAGTTTGGAGTTAATCAAGTCTTATCGTAAGCCCTCTTCTTTCCCTATGGTATTATATTATAATGCACGATAAGCATAACACTCTCATATTTATGTTTCTTCCCACGGATGCCTCCTCTGAGCCCCATAACTGTACACCAACTGCTCTCTTGACATCTCCTCTTAGAGGTCTCACAGGTCCTAAAACTCAACATGTTCAAAACCAAACCCACGATATTCCCGCACGCTGTGTCCACCCGTCAGTGAACTGCACCTCCATCCCTTCATCTAAGCAAACCAGAAGTATGAGTCATTCTAAAAACAGTAATTCCCATACTGGTCTTCACTGTCCACATGCAACCCATCACCAAAGCCTGGAAATTCCTCAGTATGGTTCCAGCCTCCCCAGGTCTCTTCATCTGTATGAAGACACCCTTGCTTAGATGTCTGCAGTCGCCCTGCCCCTGGTATAATGCCATCCACCTTGTACCCCCCTCACCCTTCTCCGTACTGCAACCAGAGTGACCTTCCCCAAAGGCAAAGCCGACCATTTAAATCTCCTCCCCCTCACATCTAAGATGAAACCCTTCCATGGCTTCCACTGTTCTTACAATGAAGACAAGAATCCATACGTTGTAATACGGATTACCCACCTATATGATCTGGACCTATTTATTTTCTGTCTTTTCCCCTCATCTGCTGCACATTTGGGCCTATCTAAATTCTTCCAAAGTGTTATATTCCCTTTCACTCTACACCTTTGCACATACCTGAAATTCTTTTCTTCTGCTCACTCCCCTTTGCTAAATTAATTTTTCCTCCTCCTTGGGATTTCTGCCTATTCATCACTTCTGCAGGGAAGCCTTCCCCGATTAGAGCAAATTCCCCTATTATGTGGTTGCCTGTGTACTTCTGGTATATGGCCCTTGTCACTGGTTTAATTTCACATTAATCTGAGTGAGTAGGTGTTTAATAACTGGTTCCTGCACTTGGCTGGAAGCTTCATAAGGCCAGGGACTGTGTCTGTGTCCTCCAAGCCCCACTGACGGCATTTTAGAACAAATAAGAGTAAGACAGCGGCTGTCCACTGAGCAGCCGGTGTTTGTGCCCAGCAGGAGATGGAGATAAGGGGTCCTGGGTCTCTCTCCATGACAAGCTGTGAAGTTTTGTCTCCACATAAACCAAATTTTCCCATCTTAGGGAAAGTTGCCAGCACCTTCCAAAGGAAATCAGTTCAATGTGCACGATGCTAAAACAATTTCAACACATAGCATTCCCTAGGGACTTGCCATGGTGGGATCCGGAAAATCTCCAGCAGTGGCTACTGGATGGGGAGTGGAAGTGGCGTGGGCTAGGCCTAATTGAGAGGGCAGGAGGCCAACCCCAGTCAGCCCGGAAGGGCTGCTTCTTACCTGCAAGAGCAAGGAAACGGGAGCCAAAAACAACCTGACGAGACGCTGAACGCTGGGGAATGGGGCCGCCCTGCTAAGCTCAAGCTTAGCTCTCAGCGTCATGTATAAAGAGTGCCCACCTATGTCGACTGCTTCCTCTCAAGTAATGCCCTTACCATGTGAGCCCAGGGACTCATGGACAGTTAAAGCTGGTGGTCATGCTTTAGCTACATCCATTGAGTGAGGGGGAAAAAAAAATCACTCTCCATTTCGCCATTTTGGAATAGGAATTTTAAAGTACTTAAGCCAAGGTATAAAATTATGAATAAAGTACAAAGTATCAGTGCCCTATATACCACCACTTAAAACAAACAAAAAACTGTACACACTCGCACACACAACCCCACAACAACCCAAAACAAAGAAAGCAAAACAAACAAAACACCACAACCACCAGTAACAAATCCACCTTCTCCATCCATCCATCACCACCAAAGATGTAGTTATTCTGTTGCAGTTGAGACCTTCCAAGGTAAACCAACTCAAAGAACATTCAATGAGACAACAAATGTACCTTAAACTGGATGGTAAATGTAATTACCATTGATTTGAAGTCACTGGAAATACCAATTTCCTGTTCTATGATAGGAGGTAACAAGTTTTAACTATGTATTAATTAATAAAAGAAAATGTACTTAATAAACTGCTATAAAACATAATTAACATATTTGTCTTTAAGAAAAATATGTAAACTTACTAGGGAAATACTAAAATTAGACCACAGATAAACTAATTACCAGCAACATTTTTTTTGCAGTACGCGGGCCTCTCACTGTTGTGGTCTCTCCCGTTGCGGAGCACAGGCTCTGGACGCACAGGCTCAGCGGCCATGGCTCACGGGCCCAGCCGCTCCGCGGCATGTGGGATCTTCCCGGACCAGGGCACAAACCCGTCTCCCCTGCATCAGCAGGTGTACTCTCAACCACTGCGCCACCAGGGAAGCCCCCAACAACATTTTTTAATGCTTAATTGCTGATGGGGTAAGTTGAACGAGAGGGTAAAAATATGTTTTGAAAACTGATTGATTCAATGTAAAGAACTATTCAAGAAATTTTTTAAAAAGAAGTGTGTTTTCAAAAATAAATAAATTAAAAAAATAATAATAAAAATAATTTTAGTTTACAAAAAAAAAGAAGTGTGTTTTCATATGTAGCAAACTGTATATTCAGGTAATTTATAATCATTTAATGTATATAGTTTTTTTTCTTTATCCGAAACATCATAACGTTCAAATATGCCATTAGTGTGTGTCTTCTGAAATACCTGTGGAAGAAAGCCCCCTCTTTTCAACTAAGTCCTCATATATGTAGGTATTTTACCTTATTTGTTATATGGGAGAAAATGATAGGGTTTTTTTTTTAAGATTTTTTTTGATGTGGACCATTTTTTAAAGTCTTTATTGAATTTGTTACAATATTGCTTCTGTTTTATGTTTGGTTTTTTGGCCACGAGGCACGTGGGATCTTAGCTCCCCAACCAGGGATCGAACCGGCACCCCCTGCATTGGAAGACGAAGTCTTAACCAATGGACAGCCAGAGGGAAGTCCTGAAAATGATAGCTTTTTAATTGGCCCTCACCAAAGATCCACCATGAGGGATCTATGGTTGGCAAAAACTGTTTCACAAAGAACAATAGGAAATTTTTAAAATTTTTTGAATCTTAAAATATTTAATGTTCCATCTCCTGTGGAAATAAATCAGTAGCTATTGGATTGCTTTCTCCCGCTTATAATAGTTCTTTGAAATAAAGTACATTCTTGGCAACTCATGATTGCGTTTCTAGATGACTAGCAGAAGCACAAAAGATTTATTGTCTCCTATAGGTAACTGTAGAATTCTGGAAAGAACCCCTTGGCAGGTTGTAGGAGGTCAGTCTGTGAAACCCCCGTCTCTGAGCACAGAGGAGGCTTACCTCTCGCAGAAAGTGTGCAGACAGGGGAGAACCTTGGGATTCTTGTACCTTTCCAGGCATATACTGCAAATCAGAAACTGCTTGTCAATCTGGCGCACCACAGGACTTGGGATGTTGGTGGCTTCACTTGCCATCCTAGACCACTGACATGGGGGGCCGGCTGTCTTTGACCCTGCACGCTGCCGCTGTCAGACAGAAAAACCAAAACGGAAAAACATATAATAATCTGCAAATGCAAATCAATCATTGGTTTATTCGCTAGAGGCATTGTGTTATGAATACAGGTAGAATTCCATGTTGTGACCTTGACATGGCTATAACCAATCCTCATCGCTATAGAGGGTGTACAGTGAGGGGCCTATTTGTAGATCAATAAAGTAATCACAGGTTCAGCATGCAAAGAAAACAAATTAGAAGGTATGTTGTACAGAGAGGTAGCTTGCTGGGAGACTCACAGGTATAGAGAACAAACTAGTGGTTACCAGTTGGGGCAGGAGGGCGATAGAGGTGGGGGAGTGAGAGGTACAAACTACTGGCGGTGAGACAGGCTCAAGGATGTGTTGTACAACATGGGGAATAGAGCCAATATTTTGAAATAACTAAATGGAAAGTAACCTTTAACAATTGTATTAAAAATTAAATTACTGCAAGAAACAAAGGAGAGGTAGCTTGCTGGGTTTCAAAGTGGGGGTAGCTGAAGGGATAAATACTTACATAGCCCTGCCTGTTCATGCCTCCAGCCATGACTATATCTGAGTATATATATATATATATATATAGTCTTATTATAGTCTATATTAAATAGAATAGTCTTACTAGGATAGAATGTGTTTTCCCAACTATTATACTTGAAGGGGGTCAAAATATGCCACCCCCAAATAAGCCACTTTGATATAAGGATTATTTTGAGCTGAAGGTGATTGAGAAGCATCAGATGAGGAAGAGCCCTCTCCCTCTGCCATCTGCCCAAAAGCAGGACGCACATTTCCCATTTGTAAAGGTACCCCACTCTCCCATACCAGGAAGAGAAGAAGACTCTTAATCACCAGAGAGGAGTATGCATAACAAACCTTACTAAACCACCCTTATCTACCATACATATCCTGGCCCCCTTCCCACAATTTACTGCCCCTTGGAGTCCAAACTCCCTTTTCCTTTGTCTAGTCAATTCTCCATAATCTGTGGTCTTGGGTCTAATGGCCTCTTCTTTTCCGTGAAGTCCCTATGCATGTAAAATTTAAAATAGTAAATCAATGAAGTTTAATAAAATATATATTTTATTTTGGAAAAATGAAATATCAATAAAATGTGTATACCTTTTTCTCCTGATATCTGTCTTTTGCCAGTTTAATTCACAGGCTTCAGTTACAGAACTTAAGTGTATAGAAGAAAAGTGTTTCCTTCCCTACATACCGTTAATATCCAGGAATGAAATAATTAGAATTTTTCATTAAAAACTTTGTATGGGGTTCAGAGTATTTTCTTCAGAACTAAAATGTGTTTGCCATGGAATGGGGACAAAAGCTAGAGGTAGTCTCTATTATTTTAAGAAATGTCTGTTGGTATTCGCGTGTGGGTGTCTGAGGGTCTGGTGAGTGATTTAATTCAGAGGAGGTTTCAAAATGTGAAAGGTCAGGCCAGAAAATGAGAATTGGAAGAGGGTAACAGAGAAAGCAGAGGGCTTATGAAAGAATAAGGGAGGGAAAAACTACAACATAAAACATAGCTCCATTTATCACCTTAAAGAATTTCTGGCTTGTATCCCAAAGGGGTGAACCAAAGCTGAGCTAAAACTCACTACCTAATTTTCTAAATATTTTGTAAGGTGTCCACAGCCTCTTAATTCCCAATGGAAGTGCTCTTTCCAAAAAAAAAGTAGTTAAAGTTCAATATGACCCTAGGCAGGAAGTAGTATTATTCCCATTCTATAGATTTTTTTAAACCAAGGCTCAGTTAGGAAGTTTGCCAGAATGCAAAACCCATGACCTTTTCACCCCTTAAACAACCACAATCCTTGACCTTGGGTTTTCAGAAAGCTGTACTATGGAAGCTTGGTTTACATATAACATTTTAACTTGGCCTGAGACCTGTGTTTACAGAATCAACAATTCCACATTTTCTAAAGGAAACACTCTTTTCCAAGTATAAATGATGGTCTTCTTTCTCCCCCACCAAATCACCAACTTCTAAAAAAGCATGTCAGCTTTTCTCCAGCAAACTCTATTTACACACATTGGAGTATAGTTACAAACATGACACACCCCTTTTTCCAACTCTGTGCCTTCTAGGTAAGTTCTCTAAAGAGAACGATTAATAAACAGATCAAGCTTGTAAAAGCACCTGCTGTACAAGAGTGTCACGTTCAATCGGAACTCCATGCATTAGTTAAACAGCGTAGGTGGGACATACTTAATTAGCCAGCATTATCTGCTACACTCTCACAGACTGTCTTCCTAAAGAACCAGAGTAGAGAATGATACCCATCGATTGGATTAAATGCAGCTCTTCTCTCAGGAGCTCAAAATGTTGGCACATGGTCTGCTTTTCTTTAACTGCATCCCTAAGACATCAGCACAGGGAAGGAATGGATTTGTCTGGCTTTAGGATAAGGAAACCTAAGCTGAGGGTTTAAATGACTTGCCCAAGGTCATCCAGTAAAATCAGTGAATCAGAAAGCTCCGATTTCAAGATTTCTGCCTTATCTGATAAGCTGATGTTACCTAATCTTAAGCAAGTTTAACACTTTCCTGGCATGTGTGTGTGTGTGTGTGTGTGTGTGAGAGAGAGAGAGAGAGAGAGACATAAAAATTGTAGAGTGCTCACTTCAGCAGCATTGGAACAATATAGAAGATTGGTTTGGTCCCTGAGCAAGGATGACACATCAATTTGTGAAGCATTCCATATTTTTTTTAAAAAAAACATATTAAACTTTTCAGTTAAAATCAGTTAAAAAGAATTTTATTTTGAATAGCTTTTGAAAATGTTCCTTTAACCCTTCAAAATAATCAGTCATGTGGAGTATTGAAACAAGCAGGGAGAAAACATCATATTGGATTTTACTTTTTTTTTTAACCTTGAATCTTGGATTTTTGGCAAGGGAAAAAACATTTGTTTTAATCAAATGATATATGTTGACTAAATGAAATTTCCTGAGCTGACATTTTTATTCTCCAAAGTGGAAATAAAAGACATTTCATTCTAATTTTCAAATTTCATGATAATTATTGTAGTGGGTGAGAGTAAGTCTTTGTTAGCATTGTTAATTTATATGGTAAATTAAGTTTACTCATTAGCAGTAATTTAAAATTATGACAATATTACAACCTTTCACAAGTGACCTGTTGAAGACATCTGGATTTCAGGACTCCCAGAAACAACACAAAAGGTTTCCAACCCCCAAAGAGCCCCAAACCAAGATTTTGCCAGGATAAGGATGGTTCCCTGAATATAACTGGACACCCACAGTAGAAAGGAATTTGACTACTCCTGAAGGGAAAACAGAGGCACGGGGCATGCTCAGAAGCACTGTGGGAAGCCTTCTATCCAACGGAATATGCCGCAAGGAATGTACACGAGATATCCGACAGCCTTTCATCAAAGTGTTTGGGCACACCACAGTTCCTGGTCTCCTTTGATTAGAAAAGCTGTAAATACTTATCTATACTCTCGGCTGTTCTCCTTTTCCCATCTTGGTTTCTGAACTGTCAAAGATCCTTCTTACTCACATAACCAGCAGAAATAAGTGTATGATAATAGAGATCAGAATATAGAACTGCTCTTCTCCTGGAGATCCACAAAACTAATTCCTAGAGAGAAACACATGAAAACACACCTGGCTGGACTTTGTAGGAGCCAAAATGCTTTCGGATGCAGGAACTAGTACCAGACACGTTGACAAAAGGCCAACAGAAAGGAAATGATACAGAAGCGAAGGCAGGAAGAGCCATTTTAAAACTACACAAACAGCCAACATTAGTGTAATATTGACATGAACCAGCTATGAGAGCTCTTGTGTGGGGAGAACAGCTGAGGTTCCTTGTCGGCGGAAAACCAACAATACTGCTTACAGAGGGGTTCACGCCCCTCTCCAGCTCTTTGCTTAACATCACCTGACCATTCTCATCTGACCGTTCTGTTTCTAACTGAAACTTGCCCCTATCTCCTAGCACTTGCTACCACCCCCATCACTGCTCTGTTTCTCTCCATAGCACTGGTCTCTCTCCAGTTCAGTGTGCAACGTATTTATTTTGCATATTGTCTCCCCTCTGCCCACTAGGATGTAAAATTCATGAGGGCAGGGATTTTTATCTGATTGCTCTGCAGAAGTCTCAGCACCCAGAACTATGCCTGGTACATAGTAGACACATTTTTTTTTTTTCAAATGGACTGAACAAATGAGGTATAACATGGGAAAAGACTCGGTCCCAGTAGCAGAAAAGAGCAGCACTTGCTGATCTCATGTGAACATTTTCACTTGACGTCAGACATTACCTGCCTTCCTAAGCGATAGTCTAATGCTTAGCAACATAAGCCGTGATCCAGAGGGTAAATATTTAGTGACGTATTTCAACACACTCACAAATGCAGGAAAAGAAATTGAGAACTACTGAAGACACATATGCATGGAAATAAAAAAATCTAAGGAGGTTGACATATAAGTTCTTTATTAGTGGAGATTTGCCAACTAAACACAGCTTGTGCGGGTAAAAACAATGCAACCATCACAAAACAAAATCCTTGGGCATAGAAAAACCCTGTCCCAGCATTTTTTTTCCTCACGTCATCTCTTGGTATTTTGCCCAGCTCGCTTTCTCAAATCTACAACTTGGTGGAAATTACAACCAAATGGAAAAGAAGAATTTGATAGGAGGAGATGAAATGACAGAAGAATGCCCACGTCCACATTCCAAAGTTGAAACCGTATTTCCCATTCCAAATTACACCACTGAGATCAGAAAACTTTCCAAACCCTTTATTTCTGACACTAAAGTGAGGAAGAGGAGGAAAAGAGGATGGAAGAGAAAAGACAGACTGAAGCATCTTCTGGAGAAGGAGAGGGAGTTGGTGAAAGCTTGTCTGGCTGGGCTAGAAAACATGGTTGGGAAACAGGTCAAGAATCCTTAGGAAGATCAAATTTTAACATGTGATTTGTGGGCAAGAAGGAGCATATTTGATTATAAATCATCTTAAAGGCACTAGATTCCATTTCTATTGTTTAATTTTATGGCATTCCTGGATTATGGCTTCTCTTTGTTGCCACTTAGCTGAATTTATTTATGAATATATTTACCTTTTTTATTGTGGTTGGGTCAACGACAGTGGTGCGGCCATGCTAAAATCAGCTTCCCAAGAAGTTAAAAATCTTCTTTTACATTTATAGAAAGTAGATCTTCAACCACTAGGATTATCTATAACTCCCAGTATGCTACCTTTTCCCTGCCAGAGCAGGTGGTACCTAGAGCTCAAGGCACAGATTAAAACACAATTTTAAAAACAAAGTATTTTGAATTTTTCAACTTTATGAGCATACTATTATTCACCTTCAATGGGATCGGCAGCGTTACTGAGGACTCAACCAGAGGAAAGAAAAGAGGACGATCGTCAGTGAAATTAAAACAGGGTGACCTATTTCCAGTTAAGTCAAGCCTCTATCCCAAATGGGCCATTTTGTAAATTAGAAAAGCCAGATGCAGTATCTTTCTTGACAGTAGGTGTGTGAGTGTGTGGGGGGTGAAGAGGGGGACCTGAGGAGGCCGTCCACTTTAACTTCTGTCTCCAGGGAAGGATGTGCCCAAGCTCTCCAAGGGCTCTCCTTCTCTCCAGGGTCAGATGTATGACAGCTTCCCTAGATTGCTGGGATTTACCATATGGAAGTTGATTTTTAAGCCATGCCCCAACTTGTCTTTATAATATTTATGCCTGTTTCCCCTCCCTCTTTCCTTAGTAGAGATAACTGTTTGTAATTACCTTCTTCATAAAAGTCCTCACCTTTTGTAGTCAGTTCTTAAGATTTGCTTTGGGTTTTCAGGACTTTCCTGGTGGCGCAGTTGTTAAGAATCCACCTGCCAATGCAGGGGACATGGGTTCGAGCCCTGGTCTGCGAAGATTCCCACATGCCACGGAGCAACTAAGCCCGTGAGCCACAACTACTGAGCCTGCGCTCTAGAGCCCGTGAGCCACAACTACTGAGCCCACGTGCCACAACTACTGAAGCCCGTGCACCTAGAGCCCGTGCTCCACAACAAGAGAAGCCACCGCAATGAGAAGCCCGCGCACCACAACGAAGAGTGGCCCCCGCTCTCTGCAACTAGAGAAAGCCACGAGCAGCAATGAAGACCCAGCGTAGCCAAAGATAAAAATAAAATTAAAAAAAAAAGAAAGATCTACTTTGGGTTTTCTAAGTTCCAGAAGGCTGGCCCTGTGTGATGAAGTGTTAAGTGGTCAGGCTAATTGACCTTCACTTTACAGTGCCCTGGGGCAGTCAGGGTGAGTGGGGTCTCCTCTCCCCACATTCATCACCTTGCCAAGTCTCTTCCCTTGCTTTCCTTGGGGACTACACAAAGAGGCTGAATATTCTGGGAAAGGCAGAGGGCAGCCAGGGCCCTAAGCTCTGGGAGTTGGGTGAGGTTAGTAAGAAGGGGGAAGAGAAATGCATTCTACATCAGAACTTCAAAAGACACAGTCCTACAAAAACAGCAACCCCCTCTTTTTGCCCTGGTGGATGGAAGAATATTATTTAAATCTGTTGTTTATTAAAATAAATGTTTACTTAAACTATTAAGTTTTCAAGAATAATAATAAAAAGCACTTAACAGAGGAATGGAAGCTACTGAGAATATGAAGGCAGAAGAGGGCAAATTAGGAAAAGGTTGACAGACTAACATGCAAAAGGCAGGAATGAATGGCTCCTCCAATGATGCTGTTTGAATAATTATATTGGGCTTCTTTTTCTTCAGTATTTGGTCTAATCTAAATCTTCAAATTCTAGAAGGAAACCTGATCAGTTAAATTCAAACAATCTGCATAATAATAATATTCAAAGAACCCTAAGAGCCAAGCTCATTATAGAGCATATTCTATAAAATCTACACTAAAATTCTTACATAAGTAATAAAGGGGCACAGATGGCATCAGAGATTTTTTTTTAAAAAAGCAATTACAGGTGTGTGCAAATGAGAATTTTGCCACAATTAGAAGTAATTCAGTCACTTCTTTTAAAAGAAAAAAACCTGACAGTAAATAATTTGGTAGCAGTTTTTTTAAAGTTTGAAAGTACTTCTCTTCTATACATATCAATAATACACACAAATGTTTGGTTAAAATCTTAGTTTTATCTGAGAGATAATGAAAAAAGGCACATGGGAGTCAAAAATTAAGCCAGTTAAATTTTTTTAAATTGCCACATATTTAGGATTTTTTTTCTACTTAAGGATAGATAAAAGAAAGTCATGAGTTTGGAGAAATTAATGTCTAATGGTATCCGAGTGAAGGACATTTTTATTTCTGAGTAAGACAAAGAAGGAGTATTTTTTACTTCATTTCACAAGCAACAAAATCCACTCAGCTTTCGTTATCATATAAATAAAACAAGTCATCTCAGGATTATAATATTAACTATGGTGAAAATATGTATAGATTTTATTCTCCATTTAAAAAATGTGTGGGTTATATATACGCTACATTCCTATTTCTTGAAACAGCACATTCTATCAGAGAACATTTTTACTTCAGCCGTGTTTTAACCTTTCCAATGCCAATCCCTTGTGTCTTTCTAGGAGAAAATTGGAAAGAAATACTTAGAGGTTTAGGAAAGGCCACTGTTCTCATCTCTGCAACAGAAAGCTGCTTTCTTGTACCACAGCACACAGGAAACTTCTCATTGTGTGCTTGCTCGGGTGGGGCGTGCATTATTTAACACTACAGTGGCTTGGTAAAGATGCTGCTAAAGCATCTGACCGAAAATACTGAAAGACACCAGAAAATAGGTTCACAGTAGGCAGGAGTGAATCCTAATACATAAGAGATCAATTCAAGCAACTGGGCAAACAAATGGCTCTCCTTACATATTCTAATTAAAATAAAAGCAAGAACAAAAAACCTCTAACAATTTATTCACGAGGAATAAAACTACTGTAAAATGATCTAAGCCAAAGAACCGAACTAATAATTTTTTAAATGCCTCATTCTGAATTGAGATCTGTTCCTTAAAGCTGTGACACTGAAGCCATCGTTTAAGACAGAAATATCATTTTACCTTGATGTTCAGAAATCTACTAATTAACATTCAATTTTTAGTTTAAAATAAATAGCCTTCCTACTTGCTCTCCTATCCCGCCCCCCACCCCCACCAAATAAGGAATAATGACAGGGTGGGGCATCATTGTTTCTGCAAAGATGATACAAAATGAGACCCACTGTTTCAGGAAGCAAACCTAAGGTCCAATCCAAGTTTTTTTTTTTTTCTTTTTTATCTCCCTTCTGTGTAATGCTACCATTGAACTCCACCCAGATTTGAGCTTATTTCAAAGGCAGGGAAAAAAATGTCAGAAAAGACCCCAGATGATCTCCTGCATATTTTCCGATTATCAATGGCATTCAGAATTCAGAGGGTCGAGGCATGCATTATGAATGAATGGGTTTCCAATGGTAACTGGGAACTGTGGCACTCAACCCCAGGGTTCTCTAACAGAGGACACAGTGGGGGAAGGGTCGAATCACAGCCTCCTCCACCCTGGGGTACCAAGGAAGGAATCCTGCAAATTAAACACTTCATCCCCATCTTTGTACCCAGCAGAGAGATGCACGGGGAAAACAAATCTTATATTTAAAATAGGCCGACATACACATTAAAATAAAGGCTAGTAAAAATAAAGATCTAGTCAGATCACATTAGAAAAGTGGTAAGAAAAATCCTGCATGACTTTCTCCCTATTCTTGTTAATTTGATGCTTTTGTTTAAGCAGAGTGGGGGTCTCCCTCTATCTTATAGTTACAGAGCATACAGCATCACCATGAGAGAGAAGGGGTGGGGGTCTCGGGGAGCCAGAACAGAGACAGCAGAAGAAATCAGTTATTCACCTGGCGTAAGACTAAGCAATCCGAACACTTAGGACCTACCCATTTCTGCAGACAAATTAACGAGGCAAAGAATTCAATCCTCCCCGGCCTGGCGCTGCAGCCCGCGACAATCCACAAGATCAATGCACATTTCTGCTAACATCTCAAGTTTGGAAACACCATGCAAAGAGACTGGTTAAAATTCCCTACCATGCAGTGCAGCCATCATCAGAAGCCCAGCATATCTTCTGCTCTATGGAGTGATGTGCCAGCTCATGAACAGAAGAGAGGAAGAGAAAAATGGAGGAAATAAGAGGAGGCTCAGGAAAGTCGGCAGGAATGTTTCTGGGTCATTAACAAGTAGGAGACCCCTTTCGGTATTCAAACCAATCAATCTTTATCTTACAGGACATCTTTTTCTCACTCAGCGTCTGTTGAAAAGACTGCAGCAGACCAAGCAAGGGATTATGGGATAGGGATGCAGCAGCTAGCTGCAATGAGATTCGTGGGTGGCTTGCTTTCCCCCTCTGAGTCAGCAGTCAGCTGTTTCCACGTTCTGGTGCTGGGCCGCTGGGGTCCATCACCAGCATGTGGCTGCACGGTTACCAGGGGGAGGGCTGCCCGTGCACATCTCCCGCGCCAGGCAGCCGGGACAGGCGCTGGGTTACAAATCGTAAAGAGGGTGTGCTGTTAAGTAAGCAAAAGGGGATGCAGTGGGATCCCAGATCCCAGAAAGAAAACTAGGCACACGGGACCTCAGTGCGAAAATTTCAAATTTAGAGGAGTGTTTTGGGTGAGTGTGAGCACACACTCACTTTCTTTAGTAAGAAAAAAAAAAAAAGAGCTATTTCCTTAGACTTTTAAAGTATCTTGAAACACCAATGCAAATTTTTAAAAATGCAAAACAGCCCAGTTCAACAAGCCTCTACTACTCTTGATATTTACCCAGAAATGGGTCTATAAAATACAGTTCCTCAAAGTCAGATAATGCAAATGACATTTCTCTGCTTTTTGTGGTTCTAGTCGTTTACAGAAAAATCATATAAATCAACATTTACTTGATTCAGGGGGTGAACAGAACCTTTTGTTTTTCTGATGATGCAAAAGTTTTCAGTTTAAAGGTTGAGAACCTTGTCAAACTTGACATATTGACATAACCCCTATAAGGTCATTCAACTGATTTTGAAAAGCTTTGAATAACATAAAAATGACCAGAAAGAATATTACAAATAAAACTTTAGAATTAAAAAATCTTACATATCAGAATGGAAGTCATAATCATTCCCTTTTCTACAGCAATGGAGGTAGGGAAACCTATTGCATTCTATTCCTTGGTTAGTTACTAGCTTAAAAGTAGACACTAATCATTTTCTTTAAATAATTAAGACTGAATTTGCATATTTGATGACATTAATATTCATCACATTCTTTCCATGTAGTCAGGCATTGCAGTGAGCCCTGTGAAGGGGCACTCAGCTCTGCAGAGGGGAGGGGGGTCACAGAGAATTCAGTCAACTTGACAAACTCGGGAAAATGCAGACGTGCCAATTCTGGCACGCTATTCCGGGTGGTACATAGTTCTCAAAAGCCCAGGTTAACACCGTGCTTTAGAAGTTTCTTTTGTTTTTTTTTAACAGCTTTATTAAATATAAGTCACATGCCGTACAATTCATCCACTTAAAGTGTACAATTTCCATCATTAAAAAGTCACAAATAATAAATGCTGGAGACGGAGCAGAGAAAAAGGAACCCTCCTACACTGCTGGTGGGAATGTAAATTGGTGTAAGCCACTATGGAGAACAGTACGGAGGTTCCTTAAAAAACTAAAAATAGAGCTACCATATGATCCAGCAATCCCTCTCCTGGGCATATATCTGGAGAAAACTCTAATTCGAAAAGATACGTGCACCCCAATGTTCATTTCAGCACTATTCACAATAGCCAAGACATGGAAGCAACCTAAATGTCCATCGACAGAGGAATGGATAAAGAAGATGTGGTACATATATATATAATGGAATATTACTCAGCCATAAAAAAAGAATGAAATAATGCCATTTGCAGCAACATGGATGGACCTAGAGATTGTCATATTAAGTGAAGTAAGAAAGACAGATATCATGTGATATCACTTATATGTGGAATCTAAAAAAAATGATACAAATGAACTTATTTACAAAACAGAAAGAGACTCACAAACATAGAAAACAAACTTATGGTTATCAAAGGGAAAAGGCAGGGGGAGGGATAAATTAGGAGTTTGAGATTAGCAGATACAAACTTCCAAATATAAAATAGGTAAACAACAAGGTCCTACTGTATAGTACAGGAACTATATTCATTATCTTGTAATAAATATAATGGAAAAAAACTGAAAAAGAATATAATTGTATCACTTTGCTGTACACCAGAAACTAACACAACATTGTTAATCAACTATACTTCAATTAAAAAAAAAAAGCTGTACCCTTTAGCTATCACTCCCTACCTTCCCATACCCCACAGTCCTTAAACAACCACTAATCTACTTTCTATCTCTATAGATTTCCCTATTCTGGCCTGTAACATGAATGGGATCATAGAATATGTGGTCCTAGGCATCTGGCCTATTCCACTTAGTGTGACATTTTCAAGGTGCATTCACATTGTAGCATGTGTCAGTTCTTCATTCCTTTATATGATTGAGAAACATTCCATTGTATAGATATAGCACATTTTGTTTATCCATCTGTCAGTTGATAGACATTTGGGTTGTTTCCACTTTTTGGCTATTATTAATAATGCTGCTATTGTGTTTGTGTGGACATGTGTTCTGTTCTAGAAAGTTACAATTTAATTAGAACCAACTTTGGAAACTACAGGCAGGCAAACCCCACTGCATGTTACAATGTCCCTTCCTAAGACAGGCCATCACAATTGGTCCCTGACTTGCCAAGACAGGAGTCCCCTCTTCTTCTCACGTGTGTTTTCTGATGAAATTTACTGACCATGATGAATCCAGTAGCCAAATTCTTCAAAAGTGGATCCTCCCCTGTGACGTTCCTCTCCCCTGATCCCTCTTCTTCTCTTCTTCCACTCAACCCAAACTCTGGGGCATACAACTGGACTGAGTCTCTGTTCTCACAAGATGGTAGAAATCCTTGGTCTTGCTGCTGGGCTTGTAGTCAGGGAAGGTTCACTTACACGCTCAGTCACTCATTCCAATGAGCACTTACTGAACGTCCAGCATGTGCCAGGCACCGAGTAGGCACTGAGGATACAGAGAATAGACTGGTTTCTCAGCCCTCAGGAAGGTCATAGTCTAGTGTGGGAGATGGATTAGTAATCAGGCAATTGCACCTGCGAGTGGTAGATGCCTTGACTGATGGCCATGGCTGTTGGTATAGAAGGGCTCAGTTGCTTTCTGAGTTGTAGTCTGCTTGTATTGGGACCTTATGCAGCCAGAGTGCGAGGCCATAAGAGCAGAGAAGAGCCCAAGATCCTTGGGATTGAGTCTGCTGCACACCTTACCGACTTCTTGGAGCCATCTTGCCCCTCCCCAGGGTTTCCCTTCAGTTGAATGGACATTAGAGAGCTAACCGTCATCAGCCAGTTTGACTGAGATGTACACTCGGGAAGTGTACAGACACTGCATATGCATAAGAACAGGACAGGTGCTAATTGAAGTGGGTTTGGCAGGATCCTGAGAGATATAGAGCTCTGAAATTTATTGACCATGTATTATGTGCCAGGTTCAATCCAAAGCCCTTTAATATACCATCTATCTGTCCCTAATCAAGGATGTTTCCCCTAGAAAGTTAACTCCTTAGGATGGCATATAAGGCCACTTATGATCTGGCCTCTGCTTTCCTCATTTTTTTCTTCCCCAATCATACTCTGGTTCCTAAGTCATGCCACTGTTCATTTTTTAGCAGTGGTTCTCAACCAGGGAAGGGCACCAGTCTCCCTGATGGAGTGGTGAGGTATGCATTTGTAAATGGGAAGGAGCATTTTTGACTGTCATATTGATTGTGTGTTTGGGGGTGGGGGGGTGGGGAGGTACTGTGATATTTCATGCCTGAGGGCAGGGATGCCTGCCATCCTCCAATGCATGGGAGGGTCTCATACAAGTACCTTTGTCCCCTCAAATTGCTGATAGCACCCCCTATAAGAAACACTATTCTCTAGGTTCACACGCCACTTGTTCTGAGAGGAATGCTCATCCTCTCCTGACTCCTTCACCTGGTTAACTCCTTCAAATCCTCCAGAACTCAGCAAAGACACCTGCACTCTAGGGAGGATTGTCTGCGACTCCTCCAATCCCAGACCCTCCCACCCCCGTCTGGACTGGGTATCAACCCCATGTGCTCCATAGCATTCTTTGCTGAAAATTACTGACAGCTCCATCTTTTACCTCTAACTCCCCAGCCCCTATGCAGTGCCTGTCACATAATAGGTGCCCAATAAGTAGATGCAGAATGATGGAAGTCCTTCTATTGATACAAATGGATGAGTGACATAACATGATGTAAAGGTAAACGCTCATCTCAGAATTAGAAAATAGTTGGATCAGAGACCATTAGGGAAAGGCAATTCTTCATATCTGATTGCTGGTTTAGAATTTAGAAAGCACCTTCATAATATAAAGCAAAGCAAACCCAGAGACCGACTGTAACAGGGAAGAACAAATCTGACTCCACATCAGCTCTTTTTTCTTTTACTTTAACCTCTGTATTCTATTGATTTTGCTACAAGTTAAGAATGTTGCCTATAGCCTGAAGTATACCGGATAGTGTATTCCCAAGGCTCTGACCTCTAAAGGTATAACACTTTTCATATAGAGACAAAAAGTTGCAGAACAGAGCATAATATCTTGTTGGAGGTTTATAGGAACATTGTGACTGGATCTACGTGGACAGCTGCAAGAACAAAGGATTCTGGCATCAAGAGGTTTGCTGCAACCAAGCACACCCCGTCCCCTTTTAGTATAAAAGAAGACTGAATTCTAACTCGGGGAAGATGGTTCTTTGGCACAGTGGTCCACCATCTTCTTGGTCTGCTGTCTTTCCAAACAAAGTCACTATTTCTTGCCTCAACAACTCGTCTCTATTTACTGGCCTGTCATGTGGCCAGCAGAACAAGCTTGGACTTGGTAACAAGAGCAGACTTATTATTGTTTTAGTGGAAACTGAAGTTCAGAAAGTTTACAGGACCAGCCCAGAGTGGAGTAGCCATTAAGCAGTAGAGGTGAATTAGAGTTCAGACTTTGTGACTGGCATAGTTCCGCTTTCAGTGTGCACAATGCCCCTCAAGGATGGGCAAAAGCTGAGACAGTTATCAGGCAATTCCGCAGTGGAACAAAGCCAGCTGATTAGAGAGGTGATGTGTTTCAGTGAGAGAGAAATACAGTCAACTAGGAGGAGGCAGCCTGAAATCAGGAGCCTATAAAGTCTGCCCAATGCAATTATCATTTAGTTTTTTTTCTTTTTTTTAAAATCTTTGCTGGCAAAAGCTTTTATGCAAATTGTTGCCAAATGGTCTTCTGAAAGAAGATGGTAAGGAAAAATTATTTCCTGCCTTCAGTTCAGGCTTGAGTGACTGGAGAAGAGATATTGTTAGGATGGATTTCACAGGTCAGCACCCCACGTGGGACCCCTCAGAACCAGGCTCTTCCAGCCAGTCCAGACTCTTTGCAACCAGTTTGAGAGAGTGGTTTGGCTTGGACCCCAAGAGGCTCCTTCCTCTCTATTGGTAGAGGCTGCAGAGACCCTCCCCCAACATTGGGGGTTAGGGGCCATTCTTTAGTGGCCATGGGGAGGTCCTAGTACCAAACAGGACTGTTTGAAAATAATGGTGATGAAGCAGAATGGATCTTCCCTTTAAAAATGTCCTTAAGAAGAGACATGGTCCAAGTTGGCCTTAACCTAGAGGGATCCTGCGGATAGAAATAGAGTCAGCTCACCCAGTTACAGCCCAGGAACTCACACCAGAACTGGTCTTGGGATTACCATGCAACTTGGGGGAGGGGGTGGGGATTACCATTTAATGTTATATATTTCACAAATAATTATGTACCAGGTGGTATACTAGGCACCGATGACACAAAAATAAATAAGACATGAGCAGAACCTCTCAAAATCACTCCTGGGGACAGAGTTTTCTGCGTCCAAGCCACAGCCAAGTTGACTGGGCCTCAGGTGTCAGGACAGGCCTTCCCAGGCAGGCAGAGTGTTTGCAGTAATGGTGACCCAGATCAAGCACCCTGATTCCCTGCCCAGTATCTTAGCATCCCCTCCAGATGCCTGTGCATTTCTAGGGGGTGCTGCTTAATACTGATGACATAATCCAGGCAGGGTCTGCCCAGCACAGAAGAGAGGGAGACCCATCATTTTCCTTGATCTAGGCCGTATCCTTTTATTATGACCTCTGAGTTCATTTTACCTTTCTTGGCACTTTTGTCATGTTGAATCATATTGAACAGATAATTAAAATTCATGCCTAGGGGCTTCCCTGGTGGCGCAGTGGTTGAGAATCTGCCTGCCAATGCAGGGGACACAGGTTCGAGCCCTGGTCTGGGAGGATCCCACAGGCCGCGGAGCAACTAGGCCCCTGAGCCACAACTACTCAGCCTGCGTGTCTGGAGCCTGCGCTTCGCAACGGGAGAGACCGCGACAGTGAGAGGCCCGCGCACCGCGGTGAAGAGTGGCTCCCGCTCTCCGCAACTGGAGAAAGCCCTCGCACAGAAACGAAAACCCAACACAGCCAAAAATAAATAAATTAATTTTTTAAAAAAAAGGAATTCCAAATTGGTCTGGTATATTCGTTCATACGGAATGTAGGATGCTTTCTTTTCTACGTGCTTGTAAACCATCCCATTAACGCTCCCCTATAAAATTACACTTGATAGAGCTCCTTAGCTTACAATTTGTGGGTTTGATCTTTGTAAATAAAAAGTATATTTGCCCACCTCCAGTCTTTAAGAAACTCACCTTTTCCCTAAGATCTCATAAAAATCAGGAACTGTGATTGGGCAATCTTGGCTATGTATTATTTAAAAAAACCTAGAATGTCATTTACTGAAGCCAGGGGATTTAACATTTATTTAGGGCAACTGAATTTTCTATTTTTACCTACTGTATTTGTTTTCTAGGCCTGCTGTAACAAAATATCACAGACTGGCATGACTTATAACAGCAGAAATTTATTTTCTCACACTTCTGGAGGCTAGAAGTATAAAAATCAAGGTATCAGCAGGGTTAAGTTCCCTCCAAAGACTCTAGGTGAGGATCCTTCCTGTCTCTTTCAGTATCTGATGGCCCCAGGCACTCCTTGGCTTGCAGGCACATCACTCCAATCTACTTTTGCTGTTACATGGCTATCTTCTCCCTGTACATATCTATGTCTTCACATGGAGCTCCCGTCCCTGTATCTCTGTCTTTTCTTCTTATAAGGACGCCTGTCATATTGGATTACAGCCCACCCTTATAGAGTGCGACCTCATCTTGATTATATCTGCAAAGACCCTATTTCCAAAAAAGGTCACATTCATAGGTACTGGGGTTTGGGACTTTAACATATCTTTTTGAGGGACGTAATTCAACCCATAACGCCTACTGTGGGTAAAAGGCTAACATGAGGCCTGGGCTGACACAGGCCCACCTGAAAATGACCTGGCTTTCCCACAGCACTGTTCTCTCAAAAATAGAGTTGAGATAAATGGAGAATGTTATATCTGCCTTGTTTCTGGTGTGCATTAGTGGAGCTGTGAGGTGGCTGCATAACTAGGATGGCATAAAAGGTTGGTGGGAAAAAGGGCCTATGACTTGTGTGTGTCAAGGTGAGTGCTACACACCTTGGCTCTCATCCCTGGTACATACCCCAAGTGGGTGAGGGGCAAAGAAGCTTCTGGGCCTCCCGATGAGATGAAGGTGCTATATCTCCTGCTTTGCCTCCTTTGCCAGTGCTTACTAACGATATTATTAAATTAAAGCCTCTTTGTGTCTTGTGAGTCTGACTGGCAGTTTGAACCCACAGCTGTGCTGCTGGCCTCTCCTGGTCCGAGTTCCTTCTTATTAGCCCCCCGAAGCCCCTTCTCAGCTTCAAGATGTCCTATGCACAGAAGGCTCAAGCAAAACACAAGGCTCTGCCATTCGACATACATCAGACACCCCAGCAGCATGCTTCCTCTCCCTTATTCTTTGTCTTGGTCTGACTATGACAAAAATAACAAGTAAAAGCAAGCAAACTAAGTGCCCTTTTGTTTTGCCTTCTTTTGGCCTGGCTAATTTGTGTGTGTGTGTGTGTGGTGCGCGGGCCTCTCACTGCTGTGGCCTCTCCCCTTGCGGAGCACAGGCTCCGGACGCGCAGGCTCAGCGGCCATGGCTCACGGGCCCAGCCGCTCCGCGGCATATGGGATCTTCCCGGACCGGGGCACGAACCCGCGTCCCCTGCATCGGCAGGCGGACTCTCAACCACTGCGCCACCAGGGAAGCCCTGGCCTGGCTAATATTAAGCTGACTGCCGTGAGTATACCTGGAAGATAACCTCCCAGTCCTAACTCTGGATCCCTAGTTATACCGATGTCCACACTGATGAGCACATCAGGACCCAGTGTTGTTTTTCTCTTCATCAGTTTCGTGATTACACTTTTCATTTGGACAATTAAATTCAAGTCAGTGCCAAGTTCCTGCTTGCCTCAGCGGTTTACCTTGTTTAACTAATCACTGCAGGGGCTCTGACTACCAGGTTGAGATTTAGAGTCAGGGATCCTAGGTAGCAAATTTCCCTCGGTGACTGCCCTGCCAAGGCCGCAGAGGCCGAGCCCAGACCTGAGCTGGGCGGGGCCGGCAGAGCCCAGACCTGAGC